>NC_051163.1:85180419-85273125 GCF_013339745.2 Dermacentor silvarum | reverse complement strand
GGCAACGGCATACAAATAATTATCTCGCTCGGTCGCTCGATCGCTATGCTCCTACAACAGCCCTCACAAGGAGTAATGACATCTGCGTTAAAAGGAAGCTGGTACACTGCCTTGTCTGTTTCCCTTCACCTGTGTCCGTGTATATCTTTTTCTGTGGTGGACCTCTGAGAAATCGAACCGAAACTGGCTGTAACGTTGAAAAGTTGCAGTAATAAATTATTTGTGGTGTTTTTCATGTCCTGCAGTTTTTGTTCTATAATTCAAGGGTCAATTCACTCAACGTAAGGACGTGGTCATTCAGAAATATGATGTAAGTTACTCCGTTAAGTTTGGGTATTGTTGACGAGTTTCATTATCATACCTGTAATAACGTTGAACTGGTGCGTGCACGTCCATGTGAACGGGCGTTGGCAAAGAGGTTTCATATGCTTGGTAGCTAAAACCAACGTTTATAGATGCTAGCTTCCATGAACGTTGGCTATAGAACAGCATCGGCAGCATCGGGCTGCTGTACGTGCTGGCAGACCAATCAAGGTACGCGATCGAACACTTCTTTAGAATCGGCCCGAAACGAGTCCCGACAGGGACCTCCAGCGCGTAGTACGCAGCATGAGAGGCATTCGTTGAAATGAACTGTCACTTCAACTGTAATTTCATAAGTTCATTTGTGCGCTGGCAGCGAGAATGCGCGCTGTCTACGTCATCTTTCAACTTCGTGCTTAGGCAGCAAGTAAATTCAGCTGCTTTGTCGTATTCACATGTTTAAAATTTATGTGTGCAAGGTTACTTGGACTTTGTCACTCTTCTGCATTCGATGTACGAACACCGGGCCTCACCTAGCAGACGACACGGAACTTGCAATTGCAGTCCTAAACTTGATTAAAATTTTATTTGTGAATAATGTGTGTGTACGTTTATACAGACTGATACATATTTTAAAGTAAGATAAGTAGCTTTGCCATAAATTACATGCATGCACTAAAAATAAACACTTGCTAGCGCCACTGTTGCTTTCTTACATAATCAAGTAGTCGCAGCAGTTCTGCAGGAACACTTTTGTTCTTGAGCTGTCGGTTTGCGTGCCTCATTTGTTGGTGTGATTGTGGTACCTGCATGGCAAGCTGATTTCGGCGACGCGCGGAAATCAGTGTAGCAAGCGTTGCACGATGAGCCAGGAGAAAGAGCGGAAGCGCCGTAAACTCTATTTAGTCGATTCGGACGCGCCCTTTGTTGTTCCAAGCTCCACGCTATGGTACAACAAGCAGCGGCCCATCACGCCGAGCACCTCGGCGGCACAGCCTTTGACTGACGCCCTACCCGACGACGCTGCAGACACCGCAGATACTGCCAACTGCGATGAAAATCGCCAGCGAGGGATCGGCGTAGCTGCTTCCAACGCTGATACTGACGACAGTGCCCTGGCATACTTAAGCGACGCACAGCCGCCAAGAACCACAAGTGAAGCTGGCATCACCAGTGACGACTTATTCGACGATGAGCAGACGGAATTTGTGGATGCCGTGAGCGAGAGTGGCTGCAGCGGTGAAGACAGTGACCATACCGACGAAGAACGAAGTGACCCCGCCAATGGGCCTGTGCCACAGTTCCATGACACTGAGCTGCTAGCTCAATGTGTCCGCCACTTCGGAAACAAAACACTGCCTTCTTCATCAACAACCCTGGCTGAGGCTGTTGTGTTGATTATGGCGTTTGTTGTGGCGCATGGGCTCACTTGGTCGGCGGTTGATGATTTGTTAAAGTTGGTTGACGCTTTGTTTGGGCATCGGCCATCTGGTCTCCCACGCTCAAAATACCTGTTTCGAAAGCTTTGGGCTCCCAAATGTGAACAGATAGCCCAGAGACATTACTATTGCGAATTGTGTATGTCGCTTCTTGAGATGAGTGAGAACAAGAGGAGTCTCCACTGCACTATATGCCAGCTATCATACGATGTGAGTGAGGTGAAGAAGAAAGGGTGCTTCTTTGCTATTATGGACATAAAAGAACAGCTTCAACACATAATAGCAAGAGTCAAGGAGCTCCTTTTCAGCAGTCTATCAATGCTACGAGACGAACAAAGTTCAGGAAATGTAGTGACAACAGACATTGCAAATGGGGCAATTTGTAAAGGACTCCGCCAAATGGGTCTTATGAAATGGAGTGACTTAACATTAACTGTGAATACAGATGGGAGCCCATTGTACAAGTCCTCCAATGCCTCCATTTGGCCCATTCAATTGTCGATCAACGAGCTTCCGCAGCCCCATCGAAATGCAAATACCTTCCTCGCCGGCTTGTGGTTTGGGCGGAAACACCCTGATATGGCTCTTTTTATTGGGAAGTTTGTGAAAGCCTTACAGATGGTTGGGGAGATTGTGTGGCAGCATGGTGCTGTGGACCTGATCTCCAGAGTATACCTAGCTTGTGTCTGCGTTGATGCCCCTGCCAGAGCAGCTGTTGGAAACCAGACACAGTTCAATGGCTGCTTTGGTTGCCCATGGTGCCTAGCATGTGGAACACTGCAAGAAGGTAAGTTCGTTGCAGTAATATTTATTGTTAGATGACATTTCATACTTGTTATTATGGTACTGTGTTAGCCTTGCACTGTATGCTGAAATATTGGCAGACATATCACAATTTGGTAATTTGTCCGATTACTTTCAGAATGTATACATAGAAAAATTTTGACAATACTGAGAGCATTGGTGAAAATTTCTTGGATTAAAGCCGCACAAAAAAAGGCAAGGATGGTAAAAATGAATGTGACAAGTGCCGAACTGTATTAAAAACACATTACATATTTGCAGAATTCAGGGGTGTAAGGGTTCGAAGACTTAGTGTGAATCATAAGTTACGCCTACCTGCATGGGAAGGTGGCAACAAAATAAATTTTAGCTGATTTAGTTCTTTTTTGTTTGTGATACCATGAACATAGTTCATTGTTTGTTTTACTTGAAGTATGTGGTAGGGTTTTTGGCCCTTGAAAATAGTGACCATGAAATATTACGCATCATTTCCTGTATGGTTAGTGTTGAGGATCATTACATAAGCATCATGCATTGTTTGTTTGGATCTGTAGAAGCACTCTTGTTAGTAAAGTTCTTTTCTAGGCAAATTTACCACTGAACTTGTAAACTTGACTCAAAAGTAGCTGCATGCTCAGGAGGAAGCCTGTAAGTGTGCTTTTTAGTCTGTAGATAGATTATAACAGCACCATTAAAAGTGTGATCTAACTCTAGTGTCTATCTGCATTTCAGGACGTCGTCTCTACATCAACTCGGAGCCGCCTGCACCAGAGAGGACAGCAGCAGGCATACGCAGGGACATGAAACTTGCCATGGAGCTGCAGACTCCAGTCAATGGACTGAAAGGGCCATCAGCTTTCTGGCCTTTGCAGTACCTGGACCTTGTCGAGTGCTACACTGTGGAGTACATGCATTGTGTGTTACTTGGGGTGACCAGGCAGTTCACGGAGTATTGGTTCGATTCCTCTCACTGCCATGAAAAGTTCTACATAGGTCAGTATTTTGTTGTTTTGGCAGTTTCTTGATCTTGCAACTAATGTGCATGTGAAGCTTATTTGCTGTGCATATTGATTGAGTGGGCTGTTTCGATTTCTCACTTCTGGCTATTATCAGACTGCCAGAGCATCAACTAGCCCAAGAAACTACTTTGTAACGAACCAGACATGCATTTTTCCTGGATTGTTGTGCACACTCAATTCAGGAGCACATGTGTTTTACAGCGTAAGCTGTTATGGGCTCATTCCAACAGGTGCTTTCGGTGGCTATAGTGTTTTTTATAAAAGTAAGCAAAAGTGAGCTTAGCTGACTTTTATTTACTTCTATCTTTACCTTCTAAAGCCAATTTTGCTTTGCACGATGGTTTCATACAAGAAACAGCAAAAATATCGCTTTGCGTGAACCGCATACAACGCACTCAAACATGCTGCGTTGTCTTGCAGGTTATTCATTCTTGTTTCACCCATTGCTCTGCTTTTTAGCCTAGATTTTTTAGCGGTTCACAGACTGTGTTGAGTGCATTCGAGCGCCAACTACAGCCCCAGCTTTTTCAGCTTGTGTACCAGAGTCACCACGAGCGTTAACTTTCTGAAATCGAAGCTTAAGCAGCTTGTCACAATTATTTACACATATATAAAGGTATCCTGTGGCCAGCCTGCTTTTCCAGTTTTGTAAAATTATGGTCATTTCCTTAACCATTAAAGCTGGCGGTCAGCGTTATCCTTGAGAAAAGACCTGGAGCAATCAATTTTGAATGTAGGACCATTTTCATGAGATTTCACGTAGTACCGGATATGTCTGACAGCGTATGTAGTGTTGTGCAAAAATAAATGGTGGGACTGCACGCAACCTGTGTTGATCATACAGAACATTGCAGAAGTGATGTATTCTCTAGTGCAACCATTTAATAATATCACTTGAGCTCTTTGGCAATAATAATGAGATATCTTCAAGTGGGTAGTGCATGAATGACCAAACTGCTGATCACACTGGCCGCTGCTATTCAAGCAGCGGGTTTACATTTTTACTGGCCAGTTGTACTAGCATTTGATTTTACAACCGTTCGGGCATCTTCAGGTTGTCTTGGGATCCCAATTTTTGTGACAGTGATGCTTATTCCTATCAGGGCCAGAACTAGCTAGCTGCTGCCTGGCTGCCAGTGGGCTGTCCAAACCTAAAATTGAAGAGGGCCACTGGCTTACAGACATTCATTCCAGAAATGTACATGATGTGAACTGTATGAAATGGTCTTGCAGGACGACCAAGCACCCTGAATTTCCTGAACCGGCGCCTGAAGGGCATTCAACCGCCACATCATATTACACGCCTGCCTCGCTCAATCCAGGAAAGGCACTTTTGGAAGGCCCATGAGTGGCGAAATTGGCTTCTGTACTACTGCCTACCGTGCTGCCAAAATACTCTGCTATCACCCTACATGAAGCACTTCGCAATTCTTTCCGAGGCCATTTTTCTGCTCCTTCAAGAGCAACTCTCACCTCCGGCCATTGCCCAAGCAGGTGAGGAGAAATCTTGTGTATCCTAATCAAGCAGTTTTCACACATGCATTTTGTACTCATAGGGTTATTTGAAAAACTGTACATTGATTGTACAAAAAAAATAACAACATGCATTTTTGTATTCAAGGAGCTGTGACATAGTTGTCCTATATTATCACTTTATCATTGAAACTGAGAGTAAAGGGCCCATAATGGACATGCACCCAAAAAATTCGTCTTTTAAGCGTGCAATCTAATAGAAATTTCACCTTAAAGTGACAGCCCCTGAACATCTCCCACTGACAGTGACTGCCATTTTGATATCTACTGTGTGACATCAGGAAATGTGGAGGAGGAAGAAGTGGTTTTGAACAGAGGGAGACCACAGTAACTGTCTTGCCCATTGGGCGACACCTCAGCAGCATTTTAGAGGAAGGGAATGAGGAAGGAAAGAGAAGCACAGTAGAGAGAGGAGTAAAGCAAGGGCGGCGCATGCATGGCCAGCTCGGCAGCGACAACATCCAGATGGGAATACTTGGTTTGTAATTAAGGTGGTTCTGTGAATCATAGGGGGTGCATGCTGCTGTGCTGTATTCTTTGAAACAGTGTGATACCACAATGGATGCATTGCTGTGCATGCTCTGGTACCTAACAGCACCGCTGGCTGTGATGGCTCCTGGAGTTCGGCCTCTTATGCACTGAACTCCACATCTGTTGCAGCACTGTTGCAAATATATGCTGAGCACAACAGAACATGTATCAAATTTGTTTTTGTTTTCATATTTTTCTGGACTTTTAAGTGTTGCAGAGCCTTAGAACTAATAATTTGCCTGGCTGCTTTTGAAACATGACAGAAATGCAGGTCAATGAAGGGCATGGGGGCTGTTGTCACTTAGTACATAATGATCATAATGCATACATAGGTCCATTTTCATAAACAGTACTTTTTCATAAGTAGTTGTGTATAGTATTGAATTTAAACATGGGATGTCTTTTTATTTGAGATAACCTTCTTCGACGTTTCGTCAACCGAGCTGCGGCATTGTACAGTGATAGGTGCATGACATTCAACGTGCATCAACTCCTGCACTTAGCACGGGCTGCCCGCAACTTTGGCCCACTGTGGGCTCATTCAGCATTTGGGTTTGAGAGTGGCAATGGCCAGTTTGTCAAGTTAGGTACAGCAGCAAATGGTGTGCCTGAACAAATCCTGGAGCGTGTGATTCTCTCCCAGGAGTTGAAGCTGTTGCTTTGTTCAACAGCAATACCGTTGACAACTAAGCAGTTGTGCCATGATTTCCTGCACTATCCAAATGCAGAAAAGGCTCAGCACATACAAGGTGCTTGCATGTTTGGTGCACCCAAGGATGTGCCTGTGGTGTTGCCTGCAGAAAGAGATTGTCCGAAGATAGCCCTGAACCATGTACCTCATGTACTTGAACATTTTCGATTTTTGTATCGGGGAACGATATTTCATAGCAGGGAATACAAAAGAAGCAGCAAAAGTGATAGCAGCATTTTCGAGTCAGATGGTGGCGAGTTTTTTATTGTTAAAAGAATTTTCGAAGTTGTTGATGACAGATTTCCAAGCAATGGCGAAGTTCATTTGCTTTGCCGAAAAGTTGTTTGTGAGGAACCTGAAGTCGGTATGCCAAGTCACATAATGCCATGCTTTTTTTTCTTTCCAGTACCCGCTCGTAGCTCTCAAACTCAGCAGTGTTTCAAAGCCCTGTATTTTGATATCATTTAGTGATGACGAGAAATTTGTGTGTAAAGTCCCCAACCTCATTGAACGGGACTAATTCACATGTTTTCGTGATGGTACATTAGGTCTTTACGAAAAGGCACCTTGTTAGCATTTTATACAATTTTTTTTACTAATAGATGTATATTATGCATTTGATTGCCATTCTTAAGGTACTAGATTTGTGAACTGTAATGCACTCGGCACTGCAACGACTTCTGTGCATACTGTGAACTGTGTGTGTGTGCTAGCTGTGTTATGTCCAAAGCAAGCAACAGCAAGCCCAGAAACATGTCCTAGCAAACTCAACGTCAAGGTTTTTCTTGAGCGACTTGAAAAGCTTTTCTTTATAGCAGCACTGTCCAACTTTCCTCATATAGAATCCAAGGTGTAAAACTGCACCTGTATGTGCAGCCTTGCTGTTTCCAACTTCGCCATTGCGTTTGGTAGAAATCCATACTGCTCTATGCTGTAAAGCCTCCTGGAAAGGGTATCACTGGTCACACTTTCTTGAAGTGCTTTCGCGACAGCATTTGTCAGCTTCATCTTTTTTTTCGCAGGCTTTCTGCCTCGTACATTGCTGCTTGTAAGAACGTGCCCAGTGCGTTACCACAGGCTCAGGAGGCAAGAGAAGGTTTGCTGTAGAGACAGATATTGTAGCAAAGATATTGCTTCACTGAAGCAAACACATTTACGGTTGGGTGCATATTGTGAACCTTCTCAAATGCAAAGAAGAGTGTGAGGAATGCAAGTGAAATGCTTGAAATTTCAAAACATGCATTTGAGATTTTGGAATGCAGCTTTTATATATGAAACTTGGTTGTTATGGCAATCGTTCTTTCGTACGGGCAGCTGGTTTCTTCCACAAAGCTAACACAGAGGACTGAAGGTTGGGAACAGCATCTATCGAGTGGATACACCAAGCATGGTGGTCACAAAGTGGTGGCAGGGATAAATTGTTTCATCCATTTGAAAATGCATGGCTGAGACACCTGCATGTGCGCGAATGTGGTCAACGTTTTTCTTGTAAATTACTTCAAGTCGTGTCAGGACAGTTTTGTCGAAACCACTTAAAGGTGACCTTCTTAATGGCTGATTAACCAAGCTTGGTAAATGGAATATTTGCAGACACAAGGGCCTTCACAAGATCATTGTTGAATTCGCACTGGCGATGTTCTGTCTTTGGAAAAGCATCTTGAAGGTCTTCCCTTCTTCCTGAATTTGCTGCTTCTGTATTTTTGCTTTTATCAAGTTACATAGCCTCATACTCCTGAATATTGTTTCTACCATACCATTCCTTGTTGAGGTGATTTATATGCTTCAAGCAATAACCGCACCTCACCGAGAGTCTGTTGTTTGTTCCAATGCCTTCGTCCTTTCATTCCTTCAAATGCCATTTTAGAGATGTCATCGCTGGTTTTGCCCATGCAGATGCAAACTGCTTCTCACTAGCCATGCCATGAATGAAAGAACATGAGGTGTGAGTGAAACAAATAATACAGTATCAGGCGAATAACCATAATGTGACGAATAAGTGGTTGCTAGCTACTTGAGGTGACTTCGCCCTCTGCTTGCGAGCGCCACGGACCGCGCACGACAGCAGAACTTGGCCGAGATGTTCACAACAGCGTATGGTACCCCTGCTCGATGTTATTTCTCCAAGCAGGAGGGATGGTTCAGGGCCCCTTTAAACAGTGTTTTAACAAGTGCACCTAATAGTCTGATTAACCCCTTAACCGTTTTATTATTTTGACAATTTCTATGCCTAAACTGCTTATTTAAAAAAAATTTGATTTTGAATACTTTCCTTCTAATATTTGACTTTATAATTGCTCATGATAAAGGAGGCCAGTTATCTGCTGGTATTTAATAAAAAAACAGCAGAAGCTCAGTTCGGGAAGCTTTATCAAGTTGTCAGGCAATGTTATATTGAATGCCCTACCATGCATTCGTGAGGACACTTCATGGGGATGTCATTCATGTCGATGCGCCATTAATGACGTGCACTGGCAATAGTGTCTTCTGGGTAGTCTTCCTCAGCTGATGAACTGCTAATTTCGTAGTCAACGCTTTCGCTTACAGAAACGAAGCGAACTTCCGTTTCTGAATTATTATCGTGCGAAGAGCTAGATCATGGGGAAAGGCTTCTTTTTCGTGATGACAGACCTCCAATGTATGCGTCGTTTCCACAGGACGGCATTTTTTGAAGCACGAGTTGTGCCGCAAATAAATGTGAAAGTGAGGTTGAACAAAAAAGAAATTACCTGCGCAGTGCTGCCATTTGCGAAGCGCCACACCAGCTAGCCCGCCAACGAGCGTGTCTTGTTCAAAACACTCAAAAGGAGGTAATGTCTCCTGCAGACGAGCTCGCCCAAGACAGTTTTGGGACAGTTCGGCAAATACGAGCTGGGCTCGTTTGAAACGTACGGTTCAGGGGTTAAACATGATTTCGGTCAAACATGTTATTGATGCAACTGAACAGTTTATGTGAACTTGCTAGGGGTGTATTTTATATGTAAATGTTGGTATAAATCAGAAAATGAGCCATTGCACATTTCAAGCGTCTATTTTCACTGTAGGGATTATCTGTTGCATCATGCGTACAAAGCACACAGCAACATACAGATCCCATTCAATGAATGAACCTGTATTCACTCGAACACATTCTTAACTGTCTGCTGATGGTTGTTCTTGTACGCGGGGCTTGTCATAATGCTGATGGCATCTTGGAAGCCGCAACAGTTTCACTCCTTATGGGTGAAACTGTTGCAAATGTCCTCTAGTTCTTTAGAACCTTCGTAAGGGCAGATCTGGGGCATCTGTGGGCACTACAGGTGCTTTGATCTTCTGCAGGTCTCTCTGGTGTAGGATGCTCTGCCGCTTCTGGTTTTTCCACTTCAGTTATTGGCGTGGATGGTGGTTTGTTCATCTCCTGTCGCTTGTAAATGTGGGTTTTCACGTGATTTGCATGTTGCCTTCAACCCCCTGCTCAATCGCTACTGTTGACATTCGTGCTCTCTGGGTTGACTTCACAATTCCAGGCGCCCGTTTGGGTTGTCGGGCTCTGCACTGGCAGTCCAGCAGATGTTGGATTTCTTTGCATGTGAATGCATGCATGAGAGCTTAATTAAGCTCTCCATTGCATTCTTGGTTCTCATTTGGTGGACGGCAGTTCTTTGTTCTAATCAGAAAACTCAGTAACATATATCTGACAGGGATTAGCCACCTTTGACTATACACTTGTGACAGTATCAGCAAACAAAACTGCGCCAAACCAAAGCTTACCAATAGCTTACCAAAACCGCATTGGTAAGTTATTGCCAGATACCATCTTCACTCCATCTTTTACTGTGCACACATCCCTCTCAACCAGGCCATTTGATTGAGGGTGATAAGGTATTGTAGCGGGATGTCTGATGTTCTTTCCCTTCATAAAATCTTGAGAAACTGGTGCTGTGAATTGCTGCCAATTGTCTTTGCAGTGCAAGGTAAACCAAACTACGTACGTAAGGACTTGTCACATTGCTTCAGCAGTTGTGGCATGCATTATTGTCTGAATTCACAACATTTAATTCAGCATCTATTGTGATAAGCAACATGCTTCCTTAATTGAACCTGCGCAGTCTATGAAGAGTCATGGCCATTTATCTCCAGTTCCTGGACATATATTTGGTGCCTGTGCTGGTGACATTGTGCTGGCTTGTGTGCATATATATGTCACACAGCCCCATATGAATCATTCAATGGCAGTCTATTCCTGGGTACGAGAACAATGTTCAGGCTAAGTCCTTTGTTGCCGCCATGTGCCGGAGTGTACGTGCTCATCCAAGACGTGTGGTACACGTGACATATTGCTGCTGCTAGCACTGGTAGTCGGCTCCAGCCTACCAAGTCACGACACATGGACATTTCGATTTTCTTAATGAAAATATGGCCAATTTGTTCGTCTTGCTTTTCCATATATTAAGGTCAGCCATACTGGATCCAGCTCTTGACCTTAAACAAGTCGTCGTCCACCAGCATCAAACCCACCAATTCTTTAGTGCTGGGGGGACAGCTTTCTAAAACTTGCGTGTAGAGTGCATGCTTCAGTGCTGCACTCGTGTCATCGGTGTCTGGGTGTGGAAAGGGCAAACATCTGCATCTGTTATTTTATATGTAAATGTTGGTGTAAATCACAAAATGAGCCATTGCACAACGTTTCAAGCATGTATTTTCACTGTAGTGATTTTCTGTTGCATCATGGGTACAAAGCTTACAGCAGCATACAGTACTCCACTCAACGAATGAACATTTATTCACTCTAACAAATTTTTAATCGTCTGCTGAGGGTCGTTGTCCATGCGGCTTGTCCGTATGCCAGCGGTTCACTGGAAGACGTAGCAAATGCATTCTTTTCATGGTTTCCTTCAGCAATTCATTCTCTTGAATCACTGCTTTTCCCTGGGCTTCTGTTTTTATGACTTCAGAGATGGTACATGCAGTTGCGTGTTACTAAGAATAATGCCTCTATTTCCTTTCAACAGAATACTGGTAATATTACCAGTATTCTAGTTATCGTGTAGTTATTATTAACTAGACGACCATCAAATATTTTGTTGTTTCTCAATGTACATTGTAATATGAAGAGATGAATACTGAAGATATTCAGTATAGTGCCTTTTAATGTGAACTACATGTCCACATGGTGTGTTTCAAATGTGATTTCATATATTACACTTCTCAAAGTTCCCTCTCATGGGTTTCCAGTATTACAGCTTCTCCTCACTTTTTTCTTTGGAGACGATGGCGTGCCTCATAATCAGAACTGGTTTCGGCACGTGAAAACCCCACAAAGAAAGACCTTGTAGACAAAGAACCTTGTCCTAAGCCAAGCTTTCTGTGTGCAGGTAATATGAAGTTTCACATTTTGAAAAGCTAATTATCACAGAATGGAGCTTTTTGATTGTCTTGGATGAAATGTCGCATTTTGTTTGCATATCAGGTGTTGATTTTTGTGATGTATGTACTGCACAGTTTTGTCAATATATGCCAAACATTTACACCGTGCAACAATTTTTAATTTTGTTTGTAATGTAGATGTATCATGATCAAATAGTGCATTTTGTTATCTTTAGATATGTATACTATTGTTGGCACAAATTCATTGTTACCGGCCTGTACTGTGATATTCTTTTGGCCAATTATATATAGCTGTCTGTCAACAGTGATACGTTAATAAATTTTTTTGATCTGTGTATTTACTCAGTGTTTGCTGTCATACCTTCCAAAAACTAGTGCAGAATAAGAATGATGCAACAATACACTTTTGGAATTTTTGACTGGAGATAAACTTGGTTTGTAACTATATGCTTCTCATAAAACCTTACTGTGCACTAGCTGCTATCGCCAATATAAGCTTACTGTATGCTTTAATTGGCTAGCTGTGTAAATAGTTCGCAGACACAGATATTTAAGTGATATGTATCACTTGAACATCTTGTACCATGCAATTGTAACAATTTGTACCATGCAGATATGCATGAAAGCTCTTACAAAGCACAAACAATTGGCAAGTCATCCGCTTGGGGCCAGACATACAGCACAGAAGTGCATATCAGGTACACATGAATCGATCTACAATTAAGGCACAAAGACATTTTTAGGAGGCACATTTGGATCCACACGTAGCAAATATGCTTCGATACGTGGCACATATTGAATAGATAGATGGCTCGTAAGAACGTTTGCGTGACTCCTAAGAAGGGATACGAGGCTCGCAAGAAGGGACACGAGGCTCGCAAGAAGGGATACGAGGCTCGCAAGGACAGATACGAGGCTCGTAAGGACGGATACGAGGCTCGTAAGGACGGATACGAGGCACGTAAGGATGGATGCGAGGCTCGTATGAACGGATACGAGGCACGTAAGAACAGATACGAGGCTCGTATAATTTCATACGAGATTTTTCGATAGGGGAGCTTATCACTTGTGATCACTAATTACTCTTCACAGTCAGGTAGCAATGGTAGCGGGAAAAAAGCCGGCAGATCCCACGCCCTGTGGGAATCGATGTTATGTGAAGCAGAGCGCGCGAAGCCAACGAAGTTAACGGAACGACCATGAGAGCACAAAGACGTAGGCGGCTGTTTCATGACCTAAATTACACTCATGCCGTGACATTCATGTCACATGACCTATCATTTACATCCGAGCCTATTTGAGTGGTTTTGAGTGTTAATCAGTTTTCACTGAGTCGTCATTTCTGCTGAGTCGTGCTCATGACTGACTTCTACCATCATCTTTAGTGAAATTTCCATCACTTAGTACCCAAGTCCGAACCCTTTCCAGCGACATACCAAGTGCGCGAAACGACCATGAGAGCACCAAGACGAAGGCGGCTGGTTTCATGACCTACATGACACACATCTCATGATATCCATGACATGACCTATCATATATGTTCGTCATAGACACTTGTCATACTATGCCGATTGTGTACGTACCATGTAAAGGAAACCACCATGAGCGCACCAAGACGTAGGCGGCTCTCTCTCTCTCTCTCTCTCTCTATATATATATATATATATATATATACTCCAGAAAGCGGATGGGAAAACGGTTCCGCGGTAGCTCAATGGTGAGAGCATCGCACGCGTAATGCGAAGACGTGGTTTCGTTCCCCACCTGCGGACAGTTGTTTTTTCATCCGTTTTCATTTTCATTAATTTATCATTTCTTTAATTCGATTAGTGTGTGCAAGTAACTTCCCCTATGTTGTTCTTGGTGTCAATGTTTGTTGGCTTCTTATGATATGATTAATAAAATCGGGCCCCTCGGTTCCCTTTCTTCTCGTTCATTATATAACGAGGGCTCGAATCCGGCAACATTGATGCCTTCAGGGAGCATATGTGGGTTTATTGACCAGTTGCCATCACCCAAAAAAGATCACGTGCTCGTGACGCCTGCGGCAGAAAGGATGTTCCACATCCGCCCCTAGGCTTGTGAGTGGTGGCGCTGGCTAACACTCCCAGAGTTAGTTCTAGTTGTAAAACATAAAATACCCCAGAAAGCGGATGGGAAAACGGTTCCGCGGTAGCTCAATGGTGAGAGCATCGCACGCGTAATGCGAAGACGTGGGTTCGTTCCCCACCTGCGGACAGTTGTTTTTCATCCGTTTTCATTTTCATTAATTTATCATTTCTTTAATTCGATTAGTGTGTGCAAGTAACTTCCCCTATGTTGTTCTTGGTGTCAATGTTTGTTGGCTTCTTATGATATGATTATATATATATATATATATATATATATATATATATATATATATATATACATATAAATACTCTAATAGTGGCAATTGTTCGCCAACAAATACTTCTCATTAAAATACTTATTCAAAAGCATTTACATCGATATCAATCACTACGTGCACGATTGATGGCTATTGCTGCCGTACAAAACAAAGTGATTCGTGATCACTCGTGACAAATTCCTAGCATCTCCTGGTTATTAAACTTGAATTGCCATTTGACTCCCTTTTAATTGGACATCCATGACTGTATTCCGTATGAAATTATGAAAACATCGAACTGAAATTCCCTTCCTATGATTTACCAAACTCGAATAGTGACTCAGCACTTTATTTTGCTGAGTCACCTCACTTGGACAATGAAATCTCACATATTTTTGCAAGTCACTCCTCCACTCGATAACCCTTTGATTCACTCTTGCTTCACCCTATCACTTCATTCACTCTATCATCTTGGTTTTACTTCCATCACACTCGGTTTGCTCTACTACTCCAAATTTCCAATTTTCATCACTATTCATTCAGCCTATCACTACTTAATTCACCTTTATTCACTCTTAATTCACTCATTTATTTTTCATTTTCTCAGCTCACTCTGTCTCATCATTACCTTTCGTTTGACTCCAATCACCCAACCAAACCCCTTATATTGACCATCAATTCACTACTTCATTCCCATTATTCACTCTTGATTCACTCTCATTTACTTTTCATTATCTTAGGTCTCTCTGTCTCATCATTACCTTTCGTTTGACTCCAATCACCCAACCGAACCCCTTTAATTGACCATCAATTCACTACTTGATTCCCCTTCATTCACTCTTAATTCACTCCCATTTACTTTTCATTATCTTAGCTCTCTGTGTCTCATCATTACCTTTCGTTTGGCTCCAATCACCCAACTAAACCCCTTTAATTGACCGTCAATTTACAACTTGATTCCCCTTCATTCACTCTTAATTCACTCTCATTTACTTTTCATTATCTTAGCTCTCTCTGTCTCATCATTACCTTTCATTTGACTCCAATCACCCAACGGAACCCCCCCCCCCCGCCTCCTTCATTGACAATCAATTCACTCTTAATTCACCCTCAATTCATTCTTCATTAAACTCTCCAAATACCCATTTTTTATCATTATCAACATTAACCATTACCATAATTCATTTTCGGTGATTAGCCACTCTGTGGGTTCTTCTACCCATTTTACCGCTTTGTCAAGCTGATTATTAGAAAACATTTAATTACTATTAATGTAATTTTTCAATATTTGTATTCCTCGTGTAATTACCTATCGATTGATATATAATGTTATGAGGTTTGTAATTACCTTATTGAGTTATCGATTTTTATGTACATATGTTTTACTGATGTTCTGCCCGGTTTTGGCTCCACTACTTCAAGGTCACTTCAGAACGAGACATAAGGCTTTGGCAAGAAACCCTCCAAAGGTTGCCGTTAGCCACGTGGCAGGAACGCTATTGATCTCTCATATGGTACTTTTGTTTTGGAGGTATTAACCCCTAACCTTATCACAAAATTTCAGTTGCCCTAAAGTTGAAAGGTTCTTGAATTGCGTTATGCTTGTATTAAATTCACTGGCGTTTGGATTATCCCGGCTGGCGTTTGGATTAAATTAAGTGGTGCTTGGATTAAATTGAATGGCGCTCGGATTAAAATGACTGGCACGTGGATTAATTTGACTGGCGCTCAGATTAATTTGACTGGCTCTCGGATTAAATTGACTGGCGTTTGGATTAAATTGAGCGGGAAAACCTGTACTTTGGAGAATGTGTGCCAGAGGGATAGGAAGTTCCCCGCGTAATAAGGAGCGACAGGCGGCCATGGAGTCTGTGAAAATTATAGGAAGGTGCGGAGTGTTGGGGGGAAGATAGCGGCAAGCAGCTACTATCACATGTAGTTCAGCAAGTGCGGGATCTGTAATCGAGAGGACTTCTCTATGGAGAATAGCATAGCTGCCCGAAAGAACCACTATGGCAGAGCCCAGTGAGGAGGCGCTAACGTCCGTGTAGTAGAAATGACGGTTTGGATGAGTGCGGACGAAATGCTGAAAATAACGGATTCTAGCTGCGCGGCGTTGTGCGTGTATACAGGGATTCATGTTGCGAGGTAATGGCGCGATGCGTAGAAGTGCCGCGCAGGATGACGGAAGTGCCGTAGTAGGGGTGGAGGGGGACGTCGAGAGAGAGAAGCCGACATAGGCCAGGATGTGGCGTCCCTGAGTGGTGGTGCTCAGGCAATGTTCCTGATTGCGACGGTGAGCCAAGATAATCTCTTCTGTAGTGTTGTGGACGCCCAGCTGAGCTAGGCGGTCGTTGCTGGCACTGATTTGGAGACCCAAAGCGATTTTTGCTGCTTTTCGTACGATTGCGTCAAGGCGATTAAGGTCCTGTTGGCGAAGAGTTAAATAAGGGAGCTGGTAGCGATAGCGAGATAGAAGGAGTGCGTCACAAAGACGAAGAAGTTCATGTTCCCGTAGGCGCCTAACACGGTTAGTAACGCTACGCATTAAGTGTAGAATTTGTTCCCTTGCTGGAGAATGTGCCGGATTGCGGAAGAAGCTCCACCATCGACTTCGATGTGGAGGCCCAGAATTTTTATGGATTTTACTAGAGGAATGGGATGACGATCCAGTGTAGTGGTAGGGGAGGGGGTTGCCCTCGCGGTTCGTGGAAGAGGAGGAGAGCAGATTAAGCGGGTGAGCAAGAAAGCCCGATTGTTTTGGCGGCAGCCGAAGCGGTAGAAAGGGCGTCGTGTAGGCAGACTCGTATGTATCCCGGCGAACCTAGATAAGACCAGATGGTTATGTCATCTGCATAGATAGTACAGCGGATGGAGGTTAACGGTTCGAGGGCGTGGTGAACGGTGCACATGGCAAACTTGCAGATCAGAGGAGAAAGAACTGAGCCTTGCAGTATACCGCGCTGAGGGTGTGAATATACGGATGATGTTGGGGCATCTGCGAATCGTAGGGAGTAGGAGCGACCGCGTAGGACCGAACGAACGTAATTGTACATGCGAGCGCCACAGCCCGTGCGAGCAAGTTCCTGTAACATTGAATCGTGTGTCACGTTGTCGAAGGCTTTTGAAAGGTCCAGAGCGAATATAGCGCGCAGTTGCGATGTGCTAGGGCCAGAGAGAATGTCATGTTGCATATATAAAAACGCATCTTGCGTGGAGATGTGTTCGCGATAGCCAATGAGAGGAGGAGGTAAGATGTATTTTCTAAGAAACGCTGAAGACGGCGAAGTACTAAGCGCTCCATGAGCTTACCGATGCAGGAGGTGAGGGAGATAGGTCGAAGCGATTCAAGCGCGGGTGGTTTCCCTGGTGTGGGTATGAATATTATTTCAGCATGCTTCCATGCAGAAGGAAGGCCCCCAGTATTCCAGGCATTATTCGTAACAGAGAGTAGGAAGTCGTAATCTGAGTCAGCGAGATTGCGAAGGTGACGATTGGAGACTTTGTCCTGACCCGGACCGGTATTACGTTGGAGGGCTGAAACAGCTGCTCGCAGTTCATGAAGAGTGAAAGGATCCGAAAGATCGAGATCAATTGAGGGGGTCCTGTGTAATCTGGGTACGTTGGTTTATCGTATGGGGCAATGTAGGTGTCCCGGAGATCTTGATAGAGAGCTTCCACTGTATAATAAGAGTCGAGGATCTTGCGTAAAGCGCGCTGGCTGCTCGTGCGTGTGGCCCCAGGATTAAGAAGGGAGCGAATGAGAAGCCATACAGAGCCGAGGTGCATGGTAGTGGCCAGACGGGCACAAATGTGGAGCCAGCTCTCTCGCGTAACTGTGTCGGAATAGTCGGTAATTTCTTCATTAAGTCGGTTAATTCGAGCACGTAGACGGCGGTTGCTTTTGTTGCGGCACCATCGTTTCAGAAGGCCTCGTCGATGGAGTAGGTGCTGATCGGGTGGTTCATCCGATGCGCTGGTCTGGTTCGATGTGGTGTGATCGTGAACACAAGTGTGAAGCGCGTCAACCCATTCCTGTAGTGTGGAGGCAGCGGGGGCATCCTGGCGCACCTGTCTCACCCGGGGCCAGTTCGTAATGCGTTTGGAATTGCTACGGTACTTGAATTCTGTTGTATGTAGCGTGGTGATGATAAGAGTCTGGTCGCTTGTGAGCGTGTCGTGGGTGTTGTTCCATGTTGCCGTCATTGGACCCCGCATAAATGTTAGATCCGGTGTTGTGTCCCGTTGAACAGAGTTGCCATGGCGCGTGGCAGAATCTGGGTCATTAAGTAAAAGAAAGGAATGATCGCGGAAAGTTTTTAGAAGGTGAGTGCCTTTAGGGGTGTTATTTCGGTAGCCCCAGGCTGTGTGCGGGGCGTTAAAATCATCCCCGACGAGATGAAAAAAGAGGCGAGTAGGGCGTAGGCGAAAGGCGTCGTCAAGGGTTGTGCTGGATGCACGAGGGGGGCAATAGATGTTAGTAAGGAAGACGCAAGGGTAGCAGAGGTTCCGGAGAATGTGGAAATAAGGCTAATTGTGAGATAGGATGGAGTGTCCGCTACTTCGATCACTGTGAGGTCTTTACGTACATAGATGAGGTGAGTAGGGTGAGAGCCAAAAACAGTGTATCCAGTGAGAGTAATAAGTTGAGCGGGTTCTTGGAGAAATATGATGTCAGGTGGCGAGGTGTGTGCGGAAATGTACTGCAGCAGGAGCCCTCGCTTGCGCGCGAACCCCTGCAGTTTCACTGCCACACGATTAAATCGGACACCATTGTCCGGAACGCAATAGGAACGCAAATTTAGAACTTGTCCCGACGATCCTCAGATGCGGTGCGGTAACGACTACGCGAGCGCGGCGGCTACGGGAGCGACGCGGATGATCCATGTCTCCGAAGCATTGTGCCACACGATTGTCCAGCGCTTCACGGATGAGGGTGGGAAGAGTTGTGGAGATTTGGTGGAGAGAAGCTGATGCCACTTCGACCCTAGAGAGTGTGGTTTCAAAGCGCTGTTCTAACTTCTTGTGTCGGTCTAAGACTTCCGTGAGAGCCGCAGGATTGGTGATGAGCGGGCAAACCGCGAGGCTTTGTTCAATAGATTTAATGCGGGCCTCCAGAGAGGCGTAGGCCGAATGGTTCGAGTGCGGCGTGTTAATTTCAGACGGTGAGGCAGACGACAAGGTCTGTCGATTCAGCCCAGTGGAAGATACTTGTGGAGTGAGGGTTGTAGGTGAGGTGTTGGAAAAAGATGTTTCTGTGTTAGTAGCTGGGGCAGTGTCCATGGCATTTGACGTTTGAGAGGGTGTTAAAGGAGGAGGAGAGTTGATTTCTGCCGCCCGAGGGCAGTTGGTACGGAGGACAGCAGCGCGGTAGTCGCGTTTTGCTTTACGGGGGTTTAAGGGCTGTTGGTTGATTGTTGGGTTTGGGGCAGCAAGAGTTGAGGAATGGCTGCTTGGTTGACTTGCCTAAGAAAGGTGTTTCGCTGTAGCCTGTGAGGTTGAGGCGGCCTGGCCAGCTGGTCCACTGGGTTAGCGGTGGGGGGTCGCGGAGCGGCTCGGGGACACACTGCTGCTCCTGGCTTGGCTTGCCCTTTTGTTTTGGCGAGGTTTCGCAGTTGAGGTGGACGAGTCGGCAACGAATGCCGCCTGGGTAAGTGAGGTAGTCAATGGAATGAATTGCTGCTGCTGACTTAACGGTTGTACCGCTTTTTGGAGATCTTTGGCAGGAACACGGAGACGTGGACAACGGGCGTACTCCGTTTGACAGAGGGCGCGGTCTGCAGCCGCTCGGACTTCGCAGCGAGAATCTCCGGCTTGGTGGTCCCCGCCGCAGTGAGGGCAGCCCATGGGACAGGTGCGCGGTTGGTTCTGCGAGTCTAGCGTAAGGCCACATGTAAGGCACTTAATAAGTTCCGTATTGGGGCACACATCCGCACAGTGACCTAGGCCGGAGCAGACGGTGCAGAATTGTGCCCGAGGCTTGTGTGGGGCACAGCGCACCATCACACCCCGATAGTTCACCCAGCGCGGAATGTGCGATCCAGAGAACGTGATGAGGGCAGTGTGCGTGGAGCCCATCATGCGAGCGGTGAGGATGCCCGAGTCAGGGTCCCAGAGGTTTCCCATGAGCGCAGCCGATGAGGTTTTGGGTGTTATATCATAGATGACTCCTCGGCAGGAGTTGGCGGAGTGGCTTGACAGATGCGAGCAGCTAGTTGGAAGTTTGCGACAGTCAGAGGGTTCGCTGCCAAAAGCTTCGCACTTACAGAGGAGTATGGCAGGCGAGCAGGGCAATGTTCCCCTCAGGTAGGATACGAATAATAATGGAGCGTAGTTCTGCCTCACTTAGCAGAGATGTCAGCCCTAGCAAGGAGTGCAGTTCACCGGGTGGAATTTGGACGAGGCGCAAGCCTTGCGGTGGCCGATATAATAATTTTTCAACAGTTGTAGATGATCAAATGCAGAGGGATTGTGCTGGCTCACCCGTTTGCGGGAATGAATGGGGGTCCAGCCTTCAGCGTCTATAGTGTAGGTGGGAGCCATCGCGCTCTCCGAGCCGTCGTCGACAGAGCGAGCAGGGAGCGCGGGCGACGGTCAGGCGAGCGGGCTCGGCGAACTCCCAACGTGCAGAGCATTTGACGCGACTAGCCGTGTAATGCCATATTTGCATTTGAACACTTCATATTTCATGATGGATTCCCCGTATGTTTCCTCTAATAATCTTGGAAAACTTGTTACTAAATCTACTTTATCGGTGCTGCACATTAAAATTCAATCAATCCGCGGCAAAGGAGATCTTTTGGAAACGTTTCTTTGTCAAGTTAGTTTCAAATTTAGTGCAATAATGTTGACCGAAAATTGGATGTCAGAGAATGATTCTTTCGCTCTTCAAAACTATGATTCTTTTTATTTCTTTCGCGTTGGTAAACGTGGTTTATTTGTTTCGCGTTGGTAAATGTTTGCTGTTGCTAAAACACATGCAGTTAGGTAGGATTGAACAATTATGTGCTGTTACACCTGATTATGAAGTTCAATCTGTGCGTTCTCGAAAAATACTTTTTGTTGTTGTACATCGCCCCCCGTGTGGTCGCATTGAATAGTTATTTGCTTATATTGAAAGCGTTTTTGAATTTGCATGTTAGTGCCAATATACTATTTTCCTTGGAAGTGATCTGAATATTAATATTATCGAGAATTCTCCAGGACGCACACAGTTGTTGCTTCTGCTAGAGTCTTATTTGCTTCGAAACGTTATCACTTTATACCGACCCATGTTACCTCATCATCTGCAACTGCACTTGACTTGCTAATCACTAATGAATCTATTGAATGTGTTTCAGCAGGGGTTATTAACAGAGGACTGAGTGATCACCTCCCTGTGTTTCTCTTATGCAACGTCTCTTTGGTTTCCAGCAAAATTACACATGACCTGTTATTTCGGACACAGAATATTAACGGTAGCTCATTGGAAGAATTTCGTTGCATGCTATCAAATTTTGATCGGACACCACTGTACAGCCACGCGACTGCTGACGAGGCGTTCAACTTTTTCCCAAAACACTTCTTAATGTTCTACAGCATGACATTCCCATTTATGGTTACGAAAAGCCATGGATGAGGTCTCGCGTCCTTAAAATGATTTCTAAAAAAAAACAAGTTATATCTGAAGTTTCTGCAGAGTCGCGAACACTCCGATTTCGTAGCTTTTAAAAATTTCGCAATAAATTGAATGTCACAATAAGAAAATCTAAAAACAAATATCACATTCGCTTATTTGCAGGCATTAGTGAACATAAGGTTCTCTGGAATAGATTAAACACGTTGCTAAAATCTGAACGATCGTGCTCACCTGTTTCTCTCACAATTGATGGCACCAGCTATGTTAGGAAAGACCTAACTGACAAGTTCAATGACTACTTCACATCCCTTGTTGTAAGTGAGCATGACCCTAGCACTCTCGATTTCGTGAAAGATTGAGCACATGTCACCATGGCACTTATCGAGTGTTATTGCGATGAAGTATCAGCCGCTTTCAGACGTATGAAAATCAGCAGATGCGCGGACGCTTTTGGTCTGACAATGAGACCAATACTACATGTCCTTGATATCATTTGTTCGCTCCTAACGCTTATTTATAACTTGTCTTTCCGCACCGGTACTTTTCCATCAGAAATGAAAAAGGCGAAAGTGGTTATTCTCCTTAAAGGTGGTGCCAAAGAAATCCTCGGTAATTATAGTCCCATATTCATTTTACCAATTTTTTCTAAAGGATTAGAGCGAGTTATCTATGAGCGTATGTTAAAATGTTTTGAAAAATACGGGCTAATAAGCAGTGCACAGTTTGGTTTCAGGGAAAGATCATCTACGGAAGTTGCACTGCTCAAACAAAAAGTATTATTCTTCATAATATAGAAAAGAAACTGATGACTTAGGAATATTTATAAATTTTTCAAAAGCTTGTGATAGAATTAATCATAAAACCCTTTTTTTAACTTCCAGCTTATGGTGTCCGAGGTGTTTCATTGAATCTAATATTGAGTTATTTGCATGATCGTACTCAATATGTTGCTATCGATAACCATCCCTCGTATTGTAATAAAGTCGAACATGGTGTTCTTCAAGGAAGCCTGCTTGGTACTTTTCTGTTCATTATCTATATTAATGATTTGAGAGAAATATACACTAGTGACAGTGACAAGAACTTTTATTGGTCCTGAGAAACTGGCCAGGGGGAGCCGAAGGCTCCCTCAGGTCAAGTCGGTGGCTCCGGGAGGCGAAATCCGATGGCACCGGGAGGCGAAATCCCGTTGCGATGTCGTCGGCCCTCTGGACTGCCTGGAGTTGGATGTGGTGGTGGTCGCTTCTTAGGAACTCCTCCCACAGTTCCTTTGTGGCAAGTATAGAGTTTTCTATGGCTGGGAACAGCCAGAGCATGTGATCGAAAGAGCATGAGTCGGCTCCTCATTTGGGGCACGACTGCGGGAAGTGCGGGTCTATCCTGCTAAGGGACCGCGGAGTGGGGTACGTGCGGGTTTGTAACATTCTGAGCGTGCTAGCTTGTGGTTTATTTAGTTTTGGGTGAGGAGGAGAGAAGCACCTTCTTTCCAAGCGGTAGTGTGAGACGATCTCGTGAAAGGTGCACAATGGGTCTTTCTGGATGCTAGCCTCGTTACGGGGAGGGCCGTTGACGGCTGCACGGGTCGTGAAATCGCGCGCCAGCCGGTGAGCCCTTTCGTTGGGGTTGCAGCCGTGCGGTTGGATTGAGTCTCCCTGGTGGGCCGGGAACCATGAAATGTGGAAATATGCTTCCGTGCCAATTTGACTGAAATTACTGAGCTTGTTGATCGCAATTCTATTCGCCCGTTTCGATACGCGCGCCGCCGAAAAGGACCTAACGGCTGTACGGGAGTCCGAGAAGACAAAGAGGGGAGAATGTGCGCTGTGTATGGCCAGGGCGATAGCCACCTTCTCCGCCTCGTGAGCAGAATTGGTGCGCACAGAGGCCGCATTCACCAGATTGCCTTTCGCATCCACTACCGATAGGGCGAACGCGTCTTCACTGTCGTATCTAGCGGCGTCTACGAATAGAGCGTGTAGTCCCTGTCGAGTGATCTGTTTGAGGATTGTTTGAGCTATCGCACGTCTTCTACCCTGATTGTGTACTGGGTGAATGTTGCGCGGAATCGGGTCTACCTTGATTAGGGAACTAATATTTTTAGGCAGACAGACTTTATCCTCCGGGTCGTTCCTGGGCAGAATGCCTGCCTCGTTTAGTATACTAACTCCTGCCTTGCTGGACGATAGTCTATAAACCTGCGCCGCCGAATGGGCTTCTATAATTTCGTCTATCGTGTTGTGGAGCCCTAGCTTCAGTAGTCGTTCCGTCCTCGTGGACTGGGGAAGTCCCAGCACACGTTTGAGGCCCGTTCTTATAAGCGCGTCTAATTTGGCCTTCTCTGCCCTGCTCCAATTAAGGTAAGAGGTTATATAGGTAATGTGGCTTAGGAAGAAGGCCTGGAAAGCTTTGATAAGATTGTTCTCCTTAAGCCCGCCTCTTCGGTTGGAGATGCGGGTGATCATTCTGATGACGTTTCCAGCCTGACCAGAGAGCTTATTGAGAGCCGTCGCGTTGCAACCCTTGGCGTCGATGAGCAGACCTAGAATTTTGACCGAGTCTACCCTCGGTATTGGCTGACCGTTTTTGGCTTTGATAACTATCGGAAGACTTTCCAGAGGCTCGAGGTTTCTGACTCCCTGCCTAGATTGTCTGTACAGCAAGAGTTCCGATTTGGACAGGGAGAGATCGAGCCCCGTGTCGGAGAGGAATTCCTCGATGGTTTCTAGCGCGTTCGGTAATGAGTGTTCAATTGTGGCCATTAATCCTCCAGGCACCCAGATCGAAATGTCATCCGCGTAAATGGCGTTTCCCACGTTCTGAATCTCGGCGAGGTGAGCGGAAAGCCTGTGCATGGCTATGTTGAACAGTAGCGGCGAGAGGACCGAGCCCTGCGGGATGCCACGGTTTCCCAGCTCGTATGGACCTCCCGAAACCGTTCCTAGCCTGATGTGCGCCTTGCGGTTTGCCAGAAAGGATTTGGTGAAGTCGTGAAAGTTCCTTCCCAGGTTAAGGGCAGAAATTTCTCGCAGTATGTGCCCGTGTTTGACCCTGTCGAAAGCTTTGGCGAGGTCCAGCGCGAGGATTCCCCTTACATCACGGGTCTTATTATCAAAAATAGCCCTCTTGAGAAGATGCATAGCGTCCTGTGTTGATAGGGACTGTCTGAACCCAACTAGGTTGTGCCTAAAGAGTTCCCTGCTCTCAATATGTGCAACGATTCTGTTGTGGATCGCGTGTTCCGCGACCTTGGCGATGCAGGACGTAAGAGAGATGGGCCTCAAATTGTCGATGTGCGGTGGCTTACCCGGCTTAGGGATGAGTACTACTTTGGCGGTGCGCCATTCTTCTGGGACTTGGCCGGAATTCCATACCCGGTTGATCTCGTCTTTAAGTGTTTCGATGGCCCTGTCATCCAGGTTCCTAAGGAGCTTATTCGTGACTCCGTCGAGCCCCGGCGCCGATCTGCTGTTAAGGTTGTACAGGACTTGTCTGATTTCGGACGTCTCAAATGGCTCGTCCAGATCTGGCGCCGGATGGCCTTCGTAAACAATTTCCTCGCCCCGGCGGTCCGAACCGTGGGCCAGGGGGAGGTATGTGTAAGCTAGGTTTTCGGTTACCTCCTTCTCTGTGAGGCCTATCGAGAATTGTTTTTTTACGAGTCTATCCGACGCGAGATTGAGTGTGCTCCTAGATTGCTTATCGCTGTTAAGGAGATTTTTAAGCAGGCTCCATTTACTTCCCCTTCGCATGCGACCGTCTGTTTCTGCACATGTTTCATCCCATTGATGTCTGGCGATTGGGGATGAGTAGGACTCGATTTCCCTATTGAGGCGCGCGATTCTCGCCCTGAGTCCGCGGTGGAGTCTACAGGTCCTCCACCTTTCCAAGAGGGCATTCTTTGCCTCCAGGAGATGGGCAAGCTTCGAATCCATTTTAGGTGCCTCTATGTCTGTAGTCATTTCTTTGGTCGCCTGTGTTACCGCGCTGTTAAGATTTTGTATCAGTTCTGTATAGGTTTCGCTTAGTGGGGCCGTTTAGCCTCTGATATTGCGAAACAGGTCCCAGTGCACGTACGTGTACTTCCTGGGTGGTTTGGCGCTTACGCGCACTAGGAGTTCTAGAATACGGTGATCGCTGCCCAGGTCCTCTTGGAGGTTGTCCTTCGTGCCTTCTGCGCCTCGGAGGAAAGTGAGGTCGGGTGTCGTGTCACGACTGACCGAATTGCCGATTCTGGTAGGGAGCCTGGGATCTGTAATCAACGTTAATCCGAGCTCCGCGGTGGTGTTAGCTAGGTTCGTGCCCTTGGTGCTTGAGTAACCATATCCGCATTCCGTGTTGGGGGCGTTAAATTCTCCCGCCACTATCAGGGATGCGTCTTTCGCCGTGCGTACCGCGGTGACCAGAAGCGCCCTGAAATCCCTTCGTCCATCCGCTGGGGAACTGTATACGTTAAGAATAAATACGTTCGCGTTGCTTGTTCTGCTCGATATCATTTCCAACAGTTGAGCTTCGAGTCCTGCCTTGTATGAGGGAACGTCGTGCATTATAAACGCTATGTTTTTCCTAATTAGAATGGCGATACCTCTACCTCTTTCCCCCTTGTCCGCTATCGCGCGGTAACCTGGGAAGGAGATTTCTTCGCCGCTTAACGTTTCTTGTAACAGAATCGCGTGCGGCTTATCCGCTATTGATCTGATGAGTTGTCCTAGGGGGGCCTTGCGCCTCTGGAAACTCGCACACTTCCACTGCCAAATCTTTAGGTCTTTTGCGTTCGCCATTTTGATTATTGGGGATTATAGAATGGCCCTTTCTCACCGTTTCCTGGATTTGGGATTTCTTGCGGCTGCTCTGCCGACGCCAAGGGTCTGCCTCTGGGCTGGATCTTGGGTCTTTCTAAGTGTGTAATTCGTTCCTCTATTCTGGAGAACAGCTCCATAATTCGCTTTTCGAAGGAAGCTAGTCTGGCAGTTAGCTTGCCTCTGATGTGCTTAGTTGTGGCGGCTGGCCCGACGGCACCGGCATCAGTCGGGGTCTCATCCGGGTCCGCCATTTCCTCCTCCTCGTCCCCTTCCGTCTCGCTGACTGGTTCGGGGTTGGGGGCTTTGCGTTTAACTTTACCCACTAGCGGGCGTGCTTGTCCGATTGTGACCACATCGCCATTTGTTATTTGTGCCTTAACGCTGTTTAGTGCCTCGCGGAGGTCGTTAAGTTCTCTCCTGAGCTGCTGATTTTCCGCCTCGAGTGCCTGACAGCGGGAACCGCACGCATGCTCTGGCTGTGCCTTACCGACCGCCTTCTGCCTTGATATACTGGGCGATGATCCAGTACCCTTGACCTTGTCGGACCAGGTGGTCTGCTTCGCCGAGCGAGAACGGAACCTGGATCGGGATCTGGAGGTCGTCCCTTGGCCGATTCTTGAGCCAGAACGCCTCCTGGAGCGAGAGCGTCCCCTGGAGCGGGAGCGTCCCCTGGAGCGGGAGCGTCCCCTGGAGCGTGAGCGCCCCTTGGAGCGGGAACGCCCACCTGATCGCGAGCGTTCTCGCCTCGCCGAGCCGCCGAATGCAGTCGCGGATGTTGTCGAGCCCCTCCTTATGTAGGTGCCGCTGACGTCAATGTCGTCTCCTCCGGCAATCTGCGCAACTCGCTCTCTCTGCCGTCGCCTTCTGCGCCGACGCCTTACGATGTATGGGATCTGGTAACGCTGTTTGCACGCGCGATCCCCAGCGACGTGGGGCCGCCGCATGCCTCACACTTGAAAGGGCATTGGTGCTTCTCCTCGTCATTGTTTGAAGATTTGATCTTTCCGCAGCCGCGGCACTTGTTCCTTTCCTCTTCGCTTTTAAAACAGACGTCGGCTCGGTGACCCACTTGTCCACATGCGTAGCATACGTCCACCTGCCGCTTGAATAATGAGCACTGAACGAGGGCGGCGCCACACAATACAGTGTTTGGCACCCGCATGCCATCGAAGAGAATGACGACTACCTGCGTGCTTTTGATTCTTCTGACTTCGCGAGCCGTTGGATTTCTGGGGTTCACAATCAATCGCGTCAGGGTTGCATCGTCCAGAGAGAGGTCGATGTTCCTAATCACACCTTTGCAGGTTCCTTCGGGAGCGGCGACGTACGCCGATACGTACGCCTTCGCGTTTTCATCGTGAGGGGTAGAGATGATCAGAATGTTCTGTACCTTGTTCGGGCGCACGGTATCCTCACTGGATTGCTCCTCCGTCAAGGCCGCCGCCATGGCCAGAGCTCGGGCGAGTAGTACGATGTCAGCTTTGGATACGTCGAGGCCTCCCTTGGGGCGTACGATGACCTTGACCTGATCTTTGGGTAGCTGCGGAAGTCTCGAGTCTATACACTAGTGTCCAATATATTATATACGCAGACGACACGAGCTTATTTTTATCGGGTTCAAATGCAGATGATTTAGTGAACCAGGCCAATATCGTCTTAAATAAGTTACATCCTTGGTCTCCTAAAAATTTCTTCTGATTAACTCTAATAAAACTAAAGCTACATTTTTCAGAGCAAAAATTAAGCTATTTCTGTCAGAGCTACTCTTACCTTAGGAGGTAATGCCATAGAAATTACTAACACCGTTAGAACGCTTGGAGTCTATATTAACAAATTCATTTTCTAGGATGGTTACATAGAACATCTTCAAAGCAAGCTTGCACGCATAGTTGGAGTTTCGAGAAAATTTCAGCATTTATTGCCAGAAAAAGCAAAGCTTACGTTGTACCACGCACTCTTTGAATCACAGTTAAAATACTGCGTATTGGTTTGGGGAAGTACAACACAGACAAATATTAGTAAACTGATCATAATGCAAAAAATGCGCTTAGAGCGATTGCTGACGAGCCTTACAGAACGCACTCTGAGCCACTGTTTACAAACTACAGTATCATGCACTTATCCAACATGTACCAGCATCGTCTTTTACAGCTCTACAAATCACAGATTGAACACGGCATTTTGTTCTTATGTGAAGTCGCTAACCTCCACACCAATATTCTTCACTACCTTACAAGGCACCACGAGTATTGGTCTGTGCCTCACCCACGTACTAACTACGGCTTTCAAGCCCTAAGCTATACATTGCCTTCTCTGCTTAACAAGTTTCTCTTTTCTCACACCTCGATACGCGAACTTTCCTTTAACTCTCTTCGTAAGTTATTTAGTTAATGTGTGCATTTTCACCGCTACTTTATTTCATTTTTGTGACCGCCACTTACTTTGAATGTATCCTGAGATATAATGTATTTGTAGTATTGTCCATTTTATTGTGCACCGTGTTTTTACAGTTTTGAGTCTCTTATGCTACTTCATTAGCCTGTGTTATTTCTGTTTCCGTGCCTACAGCAGTACTGATGTATACGGGGGAAAGGGAGCTTTGTGAAGCCGCGACTGAGCGGCTTTTTTTCCCTTCGCCTCAGCCATGTATTTATGTTTGCATGTCTGGAATAAAGACTCGGACTCAGACTAAAAGCAAGCTACACTCGAAGCACAACGGTAGCAGCGAAACGCGTCGGCTTTTATACATGAGTCATCGAAGGTTCCAGAGTAATCCATGGTGCCCGCGTGTCTTCCAAAATGTACAAGACAATTCGCGTCGCTCATATAATCAGATTACGAAAGCATCGGTGACAACAGACAACGGATAGAAGCATCGATAACGTTCGGGAAACTTCTTGTACATGCAGGCGTGTCCTGTGCCTAGCGATAACGTTTAACAATTGCAAGCCGGTGAAAAGCGGTCACCGGTGAAAGATAACCATGTACACGTGCCCATATGGATAATCGCTGTGTGGCCACTGTGGTTCCTATGAGCCCTAACAGGCCCTAACTCTGCATGGCCTACGGCTAGCAGTGATGCAACGGGAGTGCCTACCGAAGCTGCACTCGGGTCGGTGCACCAAGCATGCGAATTACGGAGGCACATGAATTTGCCTAAAATTCGACGACCTTCTGGCTTCAAGCGACTTCGTGGCATTGTAAAGTCGTAATTTTCAACAATGTTCTTTGTAATAAGTAAAAAAAAAACGAATTAAAAACGTTCGAAATCAGGATTCGCCCAGAGCTTGTGCTGTTCGCACAAGCTCTTGAACTTAAAAAAGCAAAAGGCTGGAAACAACTCAGGTCAGACCACTGCGTAATCAAGGCCAGAAGGACAGATGAAAGCGTGTCTACCGTATCTCCAGTGCGGGTGATCTTGCTGTTTTCACCTAGCTTTCTAGTGTTTGCGGCTGCGTATATTAACATTCGCAAGCATGTTTTCTTGTCTGGCTCTTATTTCAGTGATGAAAGTCCCAAGTTATAGCTGATACATTTTAACATTCGTAGTCTACGAAAAAACTATGACAGCCTCATTGCATTTCTTTCAGTAACTAATCATAACTTCTCTTTTATCGGTCTATCTGAAACATGGTTGTCACTGGACGATAGAAATTTATATGCGCTACCAGAGTACAATGCAGAATACTGCTATTGTTCTACGCCACGTGGCGGCGGATGTGCAATATTTATTAAATAGTCATTGCCATACAAGCGCCGCAATGGTCTTGCCTATTCTAATTTGCTCTGTGAGTCTATATGGTTAGAATTGGATCAGAGTGTTTTTTCAATTGATGGCCGGAACACAGTGTAAGCGTGCATTTATCGCTCACCGTCATCGTCATATTTTGAGTTTTGTCGACAGTTTGAAAAGTTGTTGCACACTGTTACGAACGAAAACAAAAATGTCATTATCTGCGGAGACATCAAAATAAACATTATCGGCCCTAATATTCCATCATGTCCTGATTATCTCTGGTGTTTTCTCAGCTAAGGCCTTGCTTCTTTAATTACTTCTACAACTAGATGTGACATGACAGGATATAATATGTTAATTGATCACATATTAACCAACATTAGTACAGATTTTACAGCAGGAGTTATCGAGCACAGCATAACCGACCACTACCCAATACTCCTGACTCGAGGTACAGAAACTTCTAAACCGACTGAAAAGAAGGAGAAAGTATACTTTGACTACCAAAAATTTATTTCTATGATACAGTCAAATGACTGGACCACTGTATTATGTGAATCATGCGCTGAAGAGGCTTATCAGATCTTTTTGGATGAAATTACTCGCTGCATTCACGAATGCACTATTACATTTACCATAACTCGTTTTTTTAGTTCCCCTCGAAAACCTTGTGTCACGAGGGCTCTACTTCGATGTATCTTGAAGAAAAATCGGCTCCACAAAAGGGTTATTTGCGAGCCATTTAACTGTGAACTTAAATCCCGTTTCAATAAATATTCTAACACACTTGCAGCCACACTTAAATGTGCCAAACGAGATTACCTTCAGAACAAGATCCTGGATAATGACAATAATACGAGGCGCAACTGGCAGGTTATCAACGAATTCTGAAATAATAAATGTCGTGACCATTTAACTAAAATAAAAACTGACACACAAACATACTGTCATCCAGCTGATATCGCGAATGCCTTCAGCGAGTATTTCAGTAGTAGTTGCGATTCTCAAGCAGATCCCCCATTACCGACATTGCCTCGTCATCTTCATTCTTTCTACTTGCGACCTACGACTGCAAAGGAAGTTCTTCATGTTATATCTTCGCTTAGGTCTACTGGACCTGGCCTAGACTCTGTTCACCCATCTCGTATCAAGTTAGTCTCTAATGAACTGTCTCCTATCATAGCAGATATTGTTAACAAAATGTTTAAAGCAGGCATATTCCCCAATTCTCTGAAAGTTGGTAAAATAACACCTGTTTACAAAAAAAGGCGATCGCGAACTTCTGAGTAACTACAGGCCTATTTGTATTCTTTCATGTTTTAGTAAAATAATTGAACGACTAGTTCATACACGTTTATCATCCTATCTAGCAAAATGTAATCTACTATCACCTAAACAGTATGGCTTTCGGCAGGGTTGCTGCCGAAACTGTATATCAGCTGTATAAACTTGGACATGCAGCAGCACCAGCAATGCGCAGAACTGTTGCCGACGGCGTCGGCGTTTTGCCCGCATTCGCACCGAACGCGCGCGGCGTTGGTGATTGTTGCCGGTGCCTCTGGGGGCGGCTCAGAGGTTTTCGACGAGATCAGAATGGGACACTCGTCGAGCAGCGTCAGAAATCTTACCCACCTTCCCGCCTCGCAACGTTTTATTGCGATAGCAATTATATGAACACTCCAAAGCAGATTTATGCCGTCGACGTCGCCGTCGTCGTCGCCGTTGCCGTCGTCGTCGCCGTTGCCGTCGCCGTCGCCGTGAAGTTCCGTATGACGTCAATGGAGATGAAATCGTCGCCGCTCGCCGAACGCTGTATGTGCGAGTGAAAGGGCGGGAGGGAGGCGCGCTTTCACGGGGAGTGAACCTACGGCGGAGAACAAACGCGAGTTCTGCGCCGTGCTCCCTTAAGGGCTGCAGCAGTAGGCGTCTCTTTCCTCCGATACAATCACTATATATGTATAGCAAACGCGCCTTCTTCCGACGCGCGAAAGGCCGTGGGGGGGGGGGAGGGGGAGGGAAGGGAGGCAACCTTTAGCTGCGGCACCAAGTGTGTATTTAAATGAAAACGTTGTGAGGCGAGAAGGTGGTAAAGACTTCCGACGCAGCTAGACGAGTGTCCCGTTCTGATGTCGCCGAAAACCTCCGACCCGCCCTCAGAGGCTCCGGCAACAGTCACCAACGCCACACGCGTTTTGTGCGCACGCGGACAAAACGCCGAGGGCGTCGACGACAACAGTTCTGCGTGTTGCCGGTGCTGCTGCATGTCCAAGTTTATACAGCTCATAAAGCTACTATCATTACTCTGTATAGGTCTCTACAAATTTGTTATCGCAATTGATGATTCGCTTTTCGGGTGAAACTGCGACAACTTTTATATATATACGCATTTGGTGCCGCAGCTAAACGTCGCCTCCTTTCCCTCCCTCCCGTTCCCGCACGGCCTTTCGCGTGACGGAAGAAATCGCGTTTGCTCTCTATATATGGTGATTGTAAAGGAGGAAAGGGACGCTTAATTCTGCAGCCCTTCAGGAAGCACGGCGCAGAACGCGCGTTGGCTTTCCGACGCAACGTTTATAGATACGTTGCTCCGACGTGCGTTCGCTCCCCGTGCAAGCGCGCGTCCCTCGCGCCCTTTCACTCGCACATACAGCGTTCGGCGGCGCGCGGCGACGATTTCATCTCCATTGACGTCATACGGAACCCCACGGCGACGGCGACGGCAACGGCGACGACGAGGGCGACGCCGACGGCAGAAATCTGCTTTGGAGTGTCCATATAATTGCTATCGCAATAAAAGATTTTGTACCTGGCTGCACCTGCATTTTTTAACACGCTTTAAAACGTCATGTCCCTGTCCTCCAAGGTTTGAGGCTCTGTACATAGGAACCGGTATTATCATGTCAAGTGTATCCCTGTATAATGTATTCCGTGAAACCGAAAAAAGGTAATTATTAGAAAAACGAATGGACCGAAAACGGTCACTGTCAACTACATCCCTTAGGTATCCTCAAAGAGCACCGGGCATAATTAAATTACTTACCACATAAGCCGGCAGATGCTTGCTCAGTCGGAACTGGCACATTGTGCCCAGAAAGGGGTCAGGCACGTGTCGAAAGAATGTAAACCTGTTCACAAGCTGTTTAAAAAGTTTCTTTCTACGCCACGGACGCACGCATCGAGAAGTGGCAAAGAACGCGCCCTCAAGAATTTCTCGCGGGATGGTCATGAAATATGTGGTTCGAATGCTTGCTTCGCGCTTGTTTTTTTTTTATTAAAACTAATGCTGTTCTGTAAGCTGTATGCGTGATTCCAAAGAACGTATGCACTTTTCGCTTCGTTTTTCTGAGTGCTTGAAGCCCGGTTCACCTCATTGCTCATCGGCCCGGTATTGCACTACCTCCGGGATCTGCCGCCATTTTCGCTAACGGACAAGAAAAATCCCGACCAACTAGAAGCTAACATCTTCGCTGTAAAAGGTGCTGGTTTCACCCTTGTTGGCATTGGAAGAGACAGATTTTTTTTGCAATAGGGATAGTCTCTGCTGCTGTAACTTAACATTAATGTATCGAATATGGGAAACAGTACTAACCTGGGAAAAAATGGGGAATGCGGGAGATGAAAATTCAAGAAGAGAACAAGGTGAGAGCAGGAGCCAACGTTTCGAGAAGTGGACTTCTCTTCTCAAGGTGCTGTCATGACGACTTGTCACAGTAGTAACATGGGACTCTTGCGAAAGTGAAGTAGCCATCTAGCATCTATATCTATTTCAACGCCTTTGTTGGAATCTTCACCCTAGGTCAAATTTTGTGGCCCATTTACACGATGAAATGCAGTACAAATTCGAATAAATAGGAGAACAATGATTTCGGAGAATGGTCCGCTACCTCACCTACACGAAGTGAGGAAAATCGTTGAGACATTTTTTTTTGTTATGCCAGAAACAGACTTTAAAAGAAGTGTCAATGACAAGTGGCACAGGTGTGCCTTTATGTACATCGTTCAATAAGACATAACAGTGATCATAATACCTACATGTTTACATGATATGAAAAACGTATGTAATGGTTGACTTGTAAAATATTGTATATACGCATATTTTATAATTTTCGGAGCATAATGCACAATGAACTGAAGCAAATATTCGCTCGTTCACTGTCATTTGTTGAAATGTTATGTGCAGCCAGTTCTACATTTGCTGCGCTGCCAAAAAATGTAATGAACTAGACTACGAAAGTAGAGAGAGAAACGTGGTGGAAAGGCAGGGAGGTTAACCGGAAAAGATTCTGGTTTGCTACCCTGCACTGGGCGAAGGGGAAGGTGAAATGAAAGGCGGAAAGAATAGAGAAGAGAAAAAGCAGTCACGAAACTACGAAAGTAAAGATTCGCGGGAATAACAGCTACCGCGTTCGTATTTAGTATTTGCGTATTAACAATGTATTCTCACATTTCGTCGCAGCATATTGGCGACCACACGCGTTACAAAGTGGTGTTCACTCTGGCCAAGGCACAATGCGCACATCCCTGGAATAAAGGGGGATATGGTACTGATGTTGGTTATTTCAGGCGCCAGTGCCCACCAATCCGCAATAAGGTGAGTAAGTTTGGTCACGCACTACTGGCATGTATTATCGGTACGTACTTCGCCCATTCACCACCTTATGTATGAGTGTATGATAATTATTGGTTTCTGGAAAAACTTGAAAAAGTGCAACGCAAGAGTTGCTTGGGTGAACGTGCCTCACTGCTAATAATTGAATACCTTGCAAGGAAAATATAATTCTAGCTCAACATTGACACCCATAAAAGTGTCTAACTCCTTGGCGAGGCAAAACGGTAACTGGGAGACAGATCTAGTGGTATTAAATGAGTGTGTAGTTCTAGGTTATGCAGTAACAGGAGACACCAATGAGAAGAAATATGACAAATATTTACCCAAAAATACCAAAGTACGTTTTTTGCGGACAAACATGTAAGTCTGGATGCGGAAGATTAAAAGAAAACTCAGAGCGAAAGACCAGAAAACTTTCCAGTAAGAATTCTACATATTAGGGAAATTTTTAAGCAGCGAGTTCACGCGAGCAAGCGAGGGCTGGGGGTACATTGCGATAGGCAAAGTGAGATATGAAAAAACTGTCAGCCGTTCCACTGGCGTGGAGATGGAAGGCCAGCGATGCTGTAATATGGTGGGAATTGTGTATTTCCAATTATGACTATTAGGATGTGATGGTGTAATTGGTTATTTGAACTATTAAAGAATGAGAAATATATATGATCCGGTGGTTTTCATTTATTTAGTGACCAAAGGGACCATGTCCTAATGATCACTGTGGTACACCGCCATAGGGTGTACGGCAAAGGTTGGCACGTTCTTCATAAGCACGTCACCAACGCCGCGCGCGTTCAGTGTGAACGCGGGCAAAACGCCGCCGCCGTCGACAACAGTTGTGCGCGTTGGTTTTGATACCCCACGCAACCGCTGTCAAAACGCTGGCTACTACTAGTGCTGTTTACAATGAATAAGGAAGAGACGCTTAATTCTGCAGCCCTTCAGGGAGCACAGCGCAGCGTCATAGGGGATAGGAGGAGTAGGAGGTAAAGAGGAAAGAGGAGAGAGATAGTTCAGGGGGCTCGTCCGCACATGGGTAGGCAGCAGAGGTGGCAGGTACCTCAGGGCAGGTACGCTCAGCGGTATGCCGCTATCCCACTCGTCTCCACGAACTCCACGAGGCTGTGTAGTGCGGGGAGATGGGAGCGGGACGGGAACAGCAGGTTGGTGAGCGAGTTAGCAGGAAGTTCTTGCAGTCTATAGATTCGGATGACCTTCGAACGTTCCTGCGCTAGGGTCGGACAGGCGCAGAAGAGGTGTTCGAGTGTCTCCGGGTCGCCGCATCGTCGGCACGAGGGGGAGGCGATGCGGCCTTTGGCATGAAGCCTGGCTGCTGTCCCTGAGCAGCCAGTCCGGAGTCGCAGCAGGGTGGCCCTGTCTCGCCTGGTGAGGCCAGACTCGGGGAGCAGCTTGGATCCCTTGCCATCTGCCACCCTCGGGTCGGAGTGGATCGCCAGCAGAAGCTGCTTCAGTCGTGGCCTCGAGTAGTCTCAAGCCGCCACTGCTCGAGTGAATGTGACTCCTGGGTGGTGGGCAGCTTTAGCGAGGGTGTCCGCCTCCTCGTTACCAGCTATGCCCACATGGGAGGGCAGCCAGTGAAAGGAGACGGACACTCCGGAGGAGGCGAGCACCGAGAACTTCGCGGCCAAGGAGGACCCCATCAGTGCAACTCGATGGCAGTTGGAAAGGGACTGCAGCGCCGGTTTACTGTCGCATAGAACAGCGACCGGCTGTGCAGGTGCGTCCCCAGCCAGGAGGTCAGCAGCCAGGTGAAGCCCTGCCAGTTTCGCCGCTGTCGAACTCGCTGGGAACGGGAGGCGGCATTGCCTGCTGATGGCTCTTTCAGGGAAAACGCACGCCGCTGCTGCTGACCCATCCGGCATCACGGATCCGTCGGTGAACACCTGCAGCCGACCTTCCAGTTGCTCCTGGAGTTTGCAGGATGCTGCCTGCTGCAGAGCGGCCACAGGTGTCCGGCGCCTTGTAGCCCCATCGAGAGAGAGGTGGACCTCTGGTGGCCTTATGACTACCCTCTCCCTCCCCTTCTTCGACTTTTCCTACTTTCTATCCCCCTTTCCCCGCCCCTCAGATGCTGAGCCGTGCTCCCTATAAGGGCTGCAGAAACATGCATCTTTTCTCTTTGCATCAATCTCTACTACTACTCTGGTGGCCAGTGGTGTGGTGGTGGTGAGGCAACCGCCACAGGTGGGTGAGTCACCATCTGCTCGTAGAGAAGGCAGAGCACTCCTATCCGTGAAGATGGTAGGCTGCGAAGCCGTTCTCGGAGGGCCTGCCATCAGTTGTCCGGTGTAGCAGGTCCAGGTGTCCCAGCGCTCGCTGGAGCATTCGGAGAGAGAGAGGCCACTTGTTGGCCTCGGCGAGTGTTGCTGCTACTGAGAAATACTTGGGGAGCCCCAGGATGGCCCTCACGGCACCCCTGTGCAGTCCCTCGTGTTGGCGTTTCCTGGCTGGAGACAGGTTCACCAATGGGAGGGCGTAGAGAAGAGGCTGGCTACGTGAAGGAACTGCTAGACGCCGTTGTCGACACTGTTAAGGGAGAGGCGGGCGAGAGCCCAGAGAGAGTCACCGGCAGAGGCCGGCAGGGCTGCGCGCATGTGCCACAGTGGGAGAGTAGTAGTAGTGATTTTATTGAGAGCGGCACGCACACGCACAGTCTAGGGTGCCTCGACGCCTGCCTCGCCCACCGCTCCCCTTCCAATGGGAAGTCGCGTTTGCTCTCGGCCGTGCGTTCGCTCCTCGTGAAAGCGCGTCCCTCGCCCTCGCGCGCTTTCACTCGCACATGCAGCTACGGCCAATGAGAGCTTTTTTTTCTATTTCCTGACGCGACCATCGAAGAGTGAGCCCTGAACAGCTTCGCTGTAAAAAGTCACAGGCCTGCGCGGCACACGCAGCACAGTCACAGCGTAAGCTGGTGGAGCGGCTCAAGAGTAGCTCCAATTTGGGCACCACGCACAACAGGGTCTTCGCGGCAATCTCTTCGCCTCGTTTTGACGAGAATGATCTGAACTGTCAGCCCGGAGTCGAGGGCGAGCTCCGGCTTGTAATGCTATCTGCACAGCAGTCTGCTGAGCCCAATGATGCCTGGTTGTAGCCGCGGACGTAGCTCTACGATTCGTTTCTTCAGCAGCGGTTCGTACCATGCGAGGAGACGCCATACCGTGCACCGAAGAGGTATCCAGAATACGTGGCGCACATCTCACATCGGAACCGCGTTGATTGGGCGAATCGTCTGAATCGCATCACGTCGTCAGCACCTGCGCACGCTGCGTTTGCAGGCACCTTAACTAGATGGCGCCATACGGGCGGAGGCTGGGGCTGCGTTTATGTATTTATTTTTTATTGCGCGCCTCGTCTGAATGACATCTCGTCTTCTGCGCCTGCGCACGCTGCGTTTGCAGACGCTTTAACTGGATGGCGCCACCATACTGGCGGAGGCTCGGAACGTCTGCGCCTGCGTTTATAGAGTATGTTTCTGCTGCCCGAGAGCAAGCGCTTGCGTGGCTCAGTGGTAGAGCATCTGGCTCCCACGCAGCGGGCGCGGGCTTGATCCCGGCGGGAACCGGGTACTTTTTCACATTTCCGGCGATAACAGTTACGGCCCCCAACGGCGGAGGCGGCGGCGGCGGCAGCGGCGGACAGCATCGCGAACCGAAACGGCTATTGGAATGAGCCCATAACAGCTTACGCTGTAAAAAGCTCACTCCTTCACAATACGTTATCTCGTAGTAGTGACGGAGAAGACCACAGCACCAAAACTGGGGACGATGAAACTACCTCTTTTGGGCGAAATCGTGCCCCCAGAAGCAAATGAAACTTAAAGCATAACAACAGCGGCGAGCACAGTCGGGAATCGTCGAAAATCGGATCTGCGGATCAAGCGCGTCGGCTTTTATACATCTGTCGTCGAAAGCGCAATCACTGGTGCCCGCGTGTCTTCCAGAAACTACTACACATTCGTGTCGCGATGCAATCTGATTATACAAGGTTCAGCGGGAACATATACAATAGATAGGATCAACGGTAACATTCAACTGAAATCCAAACTTAGGCCCGGATTCTCAAACGCTCCTTTCCTTACTAAGGACATCGTACACGCTGTAAGGAGAGCTGGCGTCAATTCTGGAACGTCCCTTACTAAGGGGCACTAAGTTAGGGCCTCCTTGGTGCTTCGTCACGCTTAGGAAGCCAGCATGCTACCTTCATGCTTCCTAACCGCGCTCCTCTACCTGAACGTATGCTTCTCCGCAGGACTTTGCACGCGGTACGCTCGGCTTGGATAGGTGCCATGCGCAGCCGACGCCGCGGCAGCCAGCTGCCGTATATTGACGTCCAGTTTGGCTCCGCAGACTGCGCTTTGTGCCATTTCTTTTATGATTCCGTTTTTCTGTGAAAAGCGAGCGGCGAGAATGACGGCCTTGCGATATTTATCCGAAGACGATAGCTGCGAAAGCTATGCAAGGTTTCTTCGGCTTGCAAGTGAACTTCTTTACGGGACTGTGTACAAGCCTCCGCTGTTGATTCCAATGTGGCATCTGATTGATAGGCAGAATCCACTGGAATACTACAACGAAGTGGGCTTTCTGGCCCGGCATCGGTTTTCCAAGCGAGCTTTTACAGCCATACTGGCAGAACTGCAACCGCATTGTAACACTGACAACAGAGGAGCGCCGCTACCTGCTCTGTTGAAGGTCCTCATCGCACTGCGTTTTTACGGAACGGGTGCAATGCAAACTGTTGTAGGGGACCTTGTGTGTGTATCCCAACCCTCTATATGCCGATGCATTTGAGATAAGACACAGCTGATATGCCTACGTCTGTATCCCAAGTACGTTCGGCTGCCAAACGCCAGCTGAGCGAGGTCAGTCATGACTAGGTTCTATGCCATTGGAGGATTCCCCGGGGTTACTGAGTGCATAGATTGTACTTATATACCCATTAAAAGCCCCGGTGTAGACGACGCAGAAGAGACGCAGGAAGAACGAGCCGCGCGCCTCGAGAAGCGTCGTAAGTACGAAGTGGCCAGGCGAGTGGATTCAGATGAGGATAGCACCCGAAACGTGTTCAAGTCACTGGACGACAACCCCTTATCCTCCCGCCTCACCGACCATCGGGCCGTCTTTGTGGCAATTGAGAAACAACAAGATGAAGACTTTCACAATAAATACGTTACCATTTAATAATGTCTAGTCTTTAATATAACCATAACGTAACGAGAGGTAATGACCAAACCTAAACATTCAGACGTACGAAGCTAAATGAAAAAGACGTAACCGTAGAGAGAACCAAGCTAAACAATAAGATTAACCGTACCTCTAGCTACGCACACCCAGGCATAACTGAGTTAAGCCACAGCCAATTTTTCTTCCTCCGTGAAATAAGTTTTGCCCGGCATGGCAAATACACACACACACACACACACACACACACACACACACACACACACACACACACGCACGAAACAAAACGCAGGCCAAAAAGCAACAGAAAGCGACGCCTGACTAACCGAACTGTCAGATGCTGCCAAAGTTGCTAGGCTGAGCTTGCATTCCTGCCACGTGCATCATTTTTGAGCTATTTTTACGTCATTGACGAAAGAAACGGTATTTATGCCCTTATATAGAAGTATAAATGCAATTCTAACAGCGCCGGAAGTTTACTTTTGCAATTCATTAGAAATATTTTGCATATTTTCGTAAGTAATCGCAAAACCAGAAGCCTGTAACGTTCCACTTCCTTTGGTGAGGCGTAAAGTCCCTAGATTTTAAGCAAAAAAAATATCTAGGGATTTTAGTGAGGCGCTCCTTCCGCAGGGAAGATAAAAGGAAGCTTTTAGAATTCGCGATGGCGTTCTGAGGGCGCCTAACGTTTAGGTAGCATGAAGGACTCCTTGCGTAAGGTAGGGAAACGGTCTAACGTTAGGAGAATTTCTGAATCCGGGCCTTAGTCTTGCGCTGAGCGAGAACAGTTACAGTTGTAAGCCGGTGAAATGCGATCACCAGACAAAGATATACAAGTGCATGTGTCAATGACTCCCTCTCCGCATTGCATCGTCCCGATGTTGGAAAGAGAAAAGTGATAACACTACCACGCATAATGAAGAAAAAATAACGACTACAAAGAAACAAAGTCCCTAAGTTCGTCAGCGGGTGTAGAAAGGCTGAAGACGTAACACGTGGACGACTTCAGGTTGTACGCGGCGCCGCTGTGATTAGGAAATGCCGTGTGGCACGATCTCATAGTCCAGTGAGCCAATACGTCGGACAATATTGTAGGGCCTTAAATAGCGTCGTAACAGTTTCTCGTTAAGTCGTCGTCGGCGTATCGGCAGTCGGCATCAGTGCGCTACCGTCTCTACTTGCAGACGACGGTGGTGTCAAATTCCTGAGGCGTGAGACTCCATCATCCGAAGAGCCCTGAAGATTTAGATTTGCCAGCCAACACAATACATGGTGGTCACAGATTTTCATGGTAGCCCAAAATGATGTCAAGGCATTCTTTTTGCGTCGTCGAATAATTTGCTTCTGCTTTCAACAGCGACCGGCTAGCGTAAACTATGGCCCTTTCAAATCTGTGTTTTCTTTGGACTAGGATGACGCCGAGGCCTATGCTATTTGCGTCGGGGTGGATTTCTGTGCCGGCGTCTTCGTCGAAATGGGCGAGTACTATTGGTGACTGCAGGCGTTGTTTAAGCTCTTAGAAGGCTTCGGCTTGCGGCGTTTGTCACTTCAAATCGACGCCTCATTTCGTGAGACATGTTAATGGCCCGGCCATACGAGAAAATTCGTGGACAAAGCGCCTGTAATAGGCACACAGGCCAAGGAATCTCGCACTCCCTTCTTGTCGGTGGGCTGTGAGAAGTTAGCGATGGCAGATGTCTTCTGCTGGTCAGGGTGGACTGCGGATATACTGTTTACGTGGCCCAGGAACACGAGCTCATCGCAAGCGAAGCCGCACTTTTCCGGCTTCAGAGTGAACCTTCTAGTACTGTCGCAAGCTGCTAAGGTGATCGCCAAAATCTCCGGCAATGACGACGACGTCATCCAAGTAAACAAGACAAGTCGTGCTAACACCCTGTCCATCACGCACTGGAACGTTGCAGGCACCTAGCAAAGTCCGAATTGCATCACCTTCAACTCACAGAGGCCGTCTGGCGTGATGAAGGTGGTCTTATCGCGATCCCTCTCGTCGACTTCGATTTGCCAGTAGCCAGTCTTGAGATCCATCGACGAGAAGTATTTAGCATTGCAGAGCTGATCCAATGCGTCGTGTATCCGTGGGATGGGGTATACTACTTCGCGATTTTGTTCAGTCCATGATAATCGACGCAGAAACGTAGGGTTCCGTGATTTTTCTTCAACGAGACTACAGGAGATGCCCACGAGCTTTTCACTGGATGACTGTCGTCGTGCAGCATTTTGTCCACTTGTTGACGCCGGCTTTGATAAGAGGCCCCACCAGAAAACGCATTGCGTGCATACATGTATACCCGCGACGCTCATCTTGTAGGCACTTGCAGCAAAAACGTGATATATGGCTGCGATAAACACAGTAATAGTAGATGGCACACGACGCACACTAATGTGGGTAGTAGGGGGCTTTCGGTGCGATGGATATAGTGCGCTCAGATGGGTTGATGAACGCTCAAGTGGCATAGACTGGACTTCGGCCGGAGAAACGACATAACCTGCACGTGTGTGGGTAGAGGCAACATTGAATGGACACTGGTTGGAGGAGCGGTGGCAATCTGCGCGCATGTTGGTAGGGGCGAGTGGCAGGGAGTCCACATGCGCAGAACAGATAATGGACGCGAGCTCCTCCTTGATGACGTTTCACAACGTTGCACCAGGAGGCTGAGCAGGAAACACCAACGGAGGTGACAAGCCAATTGATTTAATGTCTTCAAGTATAATCGCCCGGATCGTGACACGCCGGTCAGGGTCTGCCGCAGAACGGTATTCGTAGAAGCCCGGATGCAAGCGTACGGACTCGAGCTCGTCGGGGTGCTGGCACGTCAAGACGATGTCAGCCACGGTAGCCGGGTTCATGATGGCGAGCGCGTTGAAGTCCACAGTCCCAATCCCTTTCAGAATATGACGCACCCTGTCCGACTCAGCCATTGCGTCATTGACACGGCGACAGAGTGCAAGAACATCCTGGATGAACCATGTGTAGGACTCACCGGCGTGTTTTTCGCTACCATCGAGCGCTTTCTTCGCTAGGGCGGAGCGAACCACCGGCGCCCCAAAAACTTGCCAAAGCTGCTGCTTGAAGCTGGTCCACTCGGCGAAATCGATCTCATGGTTGAACAAGAGGTCTTGGCCACACCCATCAGATAGAACGAGACTCGGCGGTGCTTGAGTAGATCATCCTTCCGATTAGCAAAGCTTACGCGCTCGTAATCGTCCATCCAGTCCTCAACATCTTCGCCGCTAAGACCAGCGAACAGATGGGGGTCACGCTGGTGGCCGCTGATGATCAGATAAGGTGCGGCTTGCTGTGGCGGGATGGTTAGAGTAGAAGCGCGCTGTTGGTCCTGCGACGTGCTGCCGGACAGCGGGCACAAGCGGCGACCTAAACAAAGCTCCAGGGGTAGGCCAGTCGTGCAGAGGACGGGGGACCGAGACGCACCTCCACCACTTCTGACGTCACAGTAAGGGCTGGCCTTTATTGAGCCCGAGAGACAAGGCGAAGGAACCTCGGCACTGTCCACACTGACGATGCACCAACACGCGCGATGAATACGAAGGGCACACACATGATGATGATAATATACAGATGATCAAGAAGTGCACAATAACTGCCCACACCTTTTAGCTTCACGTTCTCGCGTCGAAACTCGGTAAGGGCTCTGTCGGAATGGTCGAGCGCAATCTTCGGCATTTATGCGATGATTTGCAACTGGTGTTTGTCAAAGCCTCGATGACGTTGAAAATCGGTCTTTGTATCGCCAGAGAACGCTTCTGAGCTGTTGCTGCTTACTCTTGAGGAGACTTGGATTTATGTTGAAGTCTGGCTCAGGAACTGTGGTAGTCGAGGTGGATACTGCAGAATCCGAGAGGACAAATTGCTGGTTTCCACAGTTTCCTCGATGTATGTGATCTTCCTGCCCTTGTTGATGTGCTTGAACTCCTGGATGACGTCTGTCAGCGTCCCGTTCGCTTTTCCTCCATGCAGTCGAGCGATCCTTCTTGCAAGAAAAATTTCACGGTCGAGCAGTAATCGTTGGTCGCCCTCGATGATGCCCTCTACGTCTGCGGGTGTTTCGGTGCCTACGGAAATGACAATGCTGGAGCTAGGCGGATTTTTGACTTGATCTTCGAGCACAATTAAGGCATGGTGACTACGAGCGCTCTCTGGCAGTATCGTTTGATCTTCGGACAGTGTTATCGACTACGACTTCAGGTCGATGATTGCGCCGTGTTGGTTGAGAGCGAGAGAATAAAACATTTATTATTGTAAATTATTAGCCGTTTTGTGGTCGGACCTCCTAGTCCGGAAGACCATTGGCTTTTGCCGCCATCCGGGCTCGGTTGACCAGGGCTTGTTGCTGTTCTGGGTCCGAGCTGGACAGGGCCGCCTCCCACTCGACTGTCGTCGGATTATGATTGGCCGATATTTGCGGATTCTGTTGGCACGCCCAGACCATGTGGTATAACGTGGCCATCTGGAGACAGAATTTGCATTGCGGATTGTATCTCATAGAATCTATCTTTGAAAATAAATAAGGGTTTGGAAAGGACAATGTTTGTAAGCGTCTCCATGCTACCTGCGTTGCCTTATCTAATGTGCGATCAGGCGGGGGTAAAGTGCGTCTACTCAGTCGGAGGGTTGTAGCATCTCAGAATATGAAAGAAGGGGCCGTGTTGGTTGAGGAAGTCCATGCCGAGAATGATGTCTCGTGAACACTGTGGAGGATAACGAAGGTAGCAGGGTAGGTCCGGTCATAAACGGTAATTCTTGCCGTGCAGATCTCTGTCGGCGTTATTAGGTGTCCTGCAGCGGTCCGAATTTGAGGGCCTTCTAATGCTGTTTTAATTTTCTTCAACTGGGCGGCGATGGGCCCACTCATGACGGAGTAGTCAGCTTCTGCGTCCACTAAAGCGGTGACTGCGTGGCCGTCGAGAAGCCCGTCGGTGTCGGTTGTACTTTGTCTTGCATTGCAACTATAGTCGGGTACAACTTTAGAAGACAGGAGAGGCCCCGCCCAGTTGACCGAAGCGCAGCAGCCAATTCCTCCGCGACTAACGAAATAGTCCCGCTCCAAAAATTGTGACTGCTTCTAAAACGCGTATTTGTCGGTATACATAAGGTTTGTGGATCTTGACGAGTGGTTTGGTAAACCTATCGTGATGGAAATGCCACAGCACATGCCGGATCGCGAGAGAAAAAGTTGTCGCAGTTGCATCCAAAAGGCGAAGCATCAATTGCGATAGCAAATTTGTAGAGAGCTGTACGAAGTTATGATGGTAGCTTTATCAGCTGTATAAACTTGGACATGCAGTAGCACCGGCAACACGCAGAACTGTTGTCGACGCCGTCGGCGTTTTGCCCGCGTTCGCACAAAACGCGTGCGGCGTTGGTGACTGTTGCCGGAGTCCTGGGGGCAGCTCGAAGGTTTTCGACGACATCAGAACGGGACACTCGTCGAGCAGCGTCGGAAGTCTTTACCACCTTGTCGCCGCACAACGTTTTTGGGGCGAAGCTCCTTCTAGCGGCACCCGTTCGTCCCCGTCGTAGTAGGTAGCCACGTCTAGTTTCATGAATTGCTCAATAGATGGCATTGTGTGTCCCTATATGTATGTATACCCATATATACATATATATGTATATGTAGAGTATAACCGGAAGCCGACTTCCGCTTCCGGTTCCACTTCCGGTTCCGCTTCCGGAAGCCAGCTACCGGCTTCCGGAGAACGCTTCCGGCGTTTTTTATGAAAAAGAAATTGCGAAAGTTGCGTCCGTAGCGCGGAATCGAACCAGGGACCCCTCGCTTCCGAACGCGCGGCGCTAGCCACTACGCCACGAAGCGCACATGGACACACGCACCACGATGACAATAAATACCCAACATTAACGAAAGACTGCGCGTTTCTAACGCGTTTTTGCTAGTGCCTTACGGCCCGTGTAAGAAGCTGGTGTAAGACGCTGTGGCCTCTCCGCCTTACCCCCGTATTCATAAACGCTCCTCGACTTGAACTTGACTTGCCACCGCCTTGGGCAGCGCGTTCGAAACGCGTTGAAGGCGGTGGCAAGTCAAGTTCAAGTCGAGGAGCGTTTATGAATACGGGGGTTATACTCTCTCAGCAGTCATGTGATGGCGTCGGCAAACGCGGTGCACGTTCCGGCATGTGTAAACGGCTGCGTAAGACGCTGTGGCCTCTCCCCCTTACTAGAGAGTACTGCACGTTTCTAACGCGCTTGTGCTAGCGTCCCCTTAAGCGGGAGAAGGTGCAATTGTAATGAAGGGCGCTGTTATAAAATAGGAATGACGTCACATATGGCGCGTGTCATTGGTGGAAGTCAATCGTTCGATTTAGTGCGGCGAGACTGGGCGAATTAATTACACGGAAGATTCACGGTTTACCGATGATTCCCTGCGGAGCTTCGCCCACTCATCATCATTCACCCCGTGGATTTGCGGTGTTTTTTTTATATAAAGAGGCACTTGGTGCCGCAGCTAAACGTCGCCTACCTCCCCCCCCCATCCCTCCCCCCCCCACGGCATTTCGCAGGTCGGAAGAAGGCGCGTTTGCTCTACATATATGGTGATTGTAAAGGAGGAAAGAGACACCCACTTCTGCAGCCCTTAAGGGAGCACGGCGCAGAACGCGCGTGTGATCTCCGCCGTGGGTTCACTCCCCGTGAAAGCGCGCGTCCCTCGCGCCCTTTCACTCGCGCATACAGCGTTCGGCGCACGGCGACGATTTCCTCTCCGTTGACGTCATACGGAGCCTCACGGCGACGGCGACGGCAGAATTCTGCTTTGGAGTGTCCATATAATTGCTATCGCAATAAAATAACTCCGTGCCTTCTACAACGCGGTGCCTCGTCTGCTACGGAGCAAGATCGATGGCACCGGGCGTGTAATTATAAAGCAGTCGCTGGCTTAATAGCATAAGATTCATATATACTTTTTGTGTGTTTGCAGAAGCTTATTTTTTAATGTTTTAGGCTTATTTTTAAATTCATATTTTTTTCCTTTATTTTCGCGGTTGCGAACCTGCAATCTCGTGAGTTCGCGCACGATCGTGCTGCGGCATTCCGTGCTAGTTTTCCGCCATGGTGCCCAGCGAGGTGACATCGGAACGCGATCCTTTGTTGCCGAACGAGCCTTGTGTCGCCTCGATGACCACACCACCAAGGAGCCTCGGCAAAAACAAGAGCGGCCACATCCTGAACAGCGATTCACGCTACATGATCTTCCACTGCTACACGTTTTGGCGTAACAGGCACCCTGAACGCAGCGTGGAGGACACGAGCAAGTTTGTCGCCGACATGCTCGGTGTCAGCGAAAGGAGTGTGTTCAGGGTGAGGGAGGAAGTTAAGGCTTCGCATTTTTCGGGTGGCAAACTGACGACGCCCTCGCGAAAGCGCCCACGCAATGCGGAGAAGATAAGACGCAGCGCGAAGTTTGACAGCTTCACGTTGTGCGCGCTGAGGTCATTTGTGCACGATTTCTTTCAACGCAACGAGATACCGGCGGTAGAGAAGATAACTACCGACTTCTCGGAGCGTATGGAACTCCCATCACTAAGGCGGTGTACTGTGTGTCGCCTGCTTGCCGAGATCGGCTTCAAGCACGAAAAGAGAAGCCGCAAATCGCTGCTTATCGACCGGGATGACATCACCGATTTTCGGAATCGCTACCTCCGTGACGTGGAGCGCTACCGGGCGGAAGGCCGAAAGATCTTCTACCTGGACGAGACATGGATGACGGCGGGACACACTCGGTCGATCGTGTGGACAGATACGGTGGTGCAGAAGCGCGGACGCCTGTTCGCTCGAGCAAATGGCCTGACGACGGGTCTAAAACAACCTTCTGTGAAAGGTCGGTGCCAGATTGTGACGTACATCGGCAGCGAGGATGGTTTCGTCGACGGCTGCTTGGATGTATTCCGAGGCCGAAAGACAGGCGACTACCACAAGGAAATGGACGGCAATCGCTTTGAGGGTAGGTTTAATGACGTTCTGCAGAAGTTGCCAGCTGGTAGCGTCATTGTTTTAGACAATGCACCTCACCATAGCCGGCGAGAACAGAAATTGCCGACGACGGCCTGGAAGAAGGGAAAGATACAAGAGTGCCTTACAAGCAAGAACATCACCTACGGTGAAAGGATGATAAAGAAGCAGCTGCTTGAGCTGGCGGCACCTATAAAGTCACGCTTTCTGAGCTACATCGTAGACAACACAGCTTTAAGGGCCGGTTGCATTGTACTGAGGCTCCCACCGTAACACTGCGAATTTAATCCCATTGAGCTTGTGTGGGCCAAGGTCAAAAATGAGGAAACTAACGCTCAAGCCGACCTCTCGGCATTTCTTCAAATAAACCTCTCTCTCTAAGGTCAAAAAATGGCATCGCTGCGGGCAACAGACACTTCAAGCTGTCCACGGTCGACGTCATCTTGAGCGAGAAAATCAAGGAGGTAACGGCGGAACACTGGTGGAAGAGCATTTAGCATGTGATGGACTTGGAGGCAAAGTTCAGACTTGACACGTCTGGGTCTGAGCACATTCAACCCATCATCATACAGCTTGGTGAAGATGACACTGAAGAAAGCGACTCCGACTGCGAGCTGTCTGGCATTGAGCCACTCGACGAAGCATAAAGGCTTCTTATTAACGAATGAACAGGTCTTATTAGGGCTACCAAAATTTTGCAGGTGATTTCGCAACAACCAACCATCCATTCCATGATCTCTCAAATAAATAAGCAGTTCCATTTATGGCATATTCCTTATAATAGAAGCTGAATTCTCTGATAAGCAACGTCCTGCACACATTGTGCTCGATTTAAGAAGTGGCATAGAAACACATTTAAATGCTGGCATATCTGAATTGAAACTCTATTGTTAAGTCTGTTTATCGTTGGCGGGCTCAAAATGCTCATTCGGGCAGCCACCGTCGAGTTTTACGCGCCCCATTGTGAAATAGCAGAAGTCAGAGCACACGTTATGGTTCTGTTAGCAGTCTGCACTGGAAATCACAGTCATGTCATAGCGAGTGCGGGTGAAATAGCAGTAGACAACACGAAACTAACAGCCACTGTTAGCAGCTTGCATGCCAAAGCACATTCATGTGGTTGCATTGTTTATTTTGTTATCTGGCTCACACAAGTAATGCAATTATGCAATTAAGAGAACAAATATAAAAATAATTACCTTACTGAGGCCCAAAATGCTCATTCAGGCAGCCACCGTCGAGTTTGACGCGCCCCATAGTGAAATAGCAGTAGTCAGAGCACGCTTTATGGTTCTGTTAGCAGTCTGCACTGGAAATCACAGTCATGTCATGGCGAGTGGTGGTGAAATAGCAGCAGACAACACGGAAACTGACAGCCACTGTCAGCAGCTTGCATGCCAAAGCACAATCATGTGGTTGCATTATTAATTTTGTTATCTGGCTCACACAAGTAATGGAATTAAGAGAACAAATATAAAACATAATTACCTTAGTGAGGCCCAAAATTCTCATTCAGGCAGCCACCGTCGAGTTTGACGCGCCCCATAGTGAAATAGCAGAAGTCAGAGCATGCTTTATGGTTCTGTTAGCAGTCGGCACTGGAAATCACAGTCATGTCAAAGCGAGTGGTGGTGCAATAGCAGCAGACAACACGAAACTGACAGCCACTGTCAGCAGCTTGCATGCCAAAGCACATTAATGTGGTTGCATTGTTTATTCTGTTATCTGGCTCACACAATGCAATTGCTCATACTATGCAATTAAGAGAACAAATATAAATCACGCTTATCGTTCTGTTAGCAGTCTGCACTGAAAATCACAGTCATGTCATAGCGAGTGGATTTAGTTATCTGGCTCACACAAGTAATGCAATTAAGAGAACAAATATAAACAGCATTGACTTAGTGAGGCCCAAAATGCTGATTCAGGCAGCCACCGTCGAGTTTGACGCGCCCCATAGTGAAATAGCAGTAGTCAGAGCACGCTTTATGGTTCTGTTAGCAGTCTGCACTGGAAATCACAGTCATGTCATAGCGAGTGGTGTTGAAATAGCAGCAGACACCACGAAACTGACAGCCACTGTCAGCAGCTTGCATGCCAAAGCACATTCATGTGGTTGCATTGTTTATTTTGTTATCTGGCTCACACAAGTAATGCAATTAGGAAAACAAATATAAAACAGCATTAGCTTAGTGAGGTCCAAAATGCTCATTCAGGCAGCCACCGTCGAGTTTAACGCGCCCCAACAGAATTAGCACGCCACAGCACGCTTTATGGCTCCGTTAGCAGTCTGCAGTGAAAATTGAAGTCTTGTCCTAGCCAATTTTCAATTTAATAATCTGACTCGAGCTAGTAATGCGAATGCAAGCACAATTGTTAACGTGATTAACTTTGCTAGCATTTTTGTCATATTTGCGTACCGGAAAAATGCTCAGCAAGGTTGAACGCTTTTTAGTGAGTCACTTTGTTCATTACAAGCTGTAGGCAAAGTGACGGAGAGATTCAGACAGTGATATTGGTGAAGTAATAAATGGTGAAAGTTGCAAAAGCTCTTACAGCACTGCTTTGCTAGACTCCATTCACTAGAAAACTGCATTTGTAATGGGGAAAGCGTCAAGACAGGAAATGATGCCCGACTGCAGAATGTTATATATGTGTACCACCACATGTGCCAGACAGCAAAACCATCTGTTTATTAGGGCTGAATGCAACAACAAAGCAAGGTGCTGTTTCACGATATGGCGCCTTTTCATCTGCACTTCTGGCAAGCTACGGTATGCACTGATGCATATAAACACATTAACAGGGGTAAGAGATGAAGTTACTGTGCAAGCCACGTGATGCTTTTAACATTTTGTATCTGTCAATGTTTCTGCTGTCAAAGCTGATAGAACTTTCTTTGGTGCAAGTTGGTTAATCACGTTGCGGCAACAGCACAAGAAGCAAGGTCAGAATAGTAGGAGAAAACAAAGCAAGGTGGCAGACTGAGGAGGCAAGGTAGACAAGAGAGAATGGCTTTAATGACATCGAAGAGGCCAGCCCTGCTATTCACAGGACTTGGTGCTTTGAATGAGACCAGTTAATGGAATTGTAAAGAAAGACGTGGCTGCAGCATGCTTACAAGAACAAATGCAAAAATAAAAGGATAGAAATAGGAATAAATACATACACGCACGGAAGAACTCACATATTCACACACATGAACACAAACGCGAGCGCCAAAACTAAGATATAAAATACAAAAAGGGCAAAATAACAAATACACACAAGAAAACACGCACACACATTTAACGCAGACGCGAGTAGAACCATTCGGAGTCAGTTCATAAGCAGCTGTGCCTACTTTGTCGTACTTTTTTAATTTACATATTGGCTCTGTTGCCTTCACTGCCACAGGAATTTCTTAGTAGCGACATATCACGACAAAGCGCATAGCTGTGTTGTGGAAAAGCAAGTCGAGCGCTGGCAGCACAGCTTATGCGCTATTGTGTCACAGCTGGCTTTCTACAGCTGGCGCGTGCAGTGAGCGAAGCGTTCTAAGCCACACAGCGACGCGAATTCATGCCAAGCTCCCTTGTAACGGCACCAGTGTATCAATCATAATTTTATATTAGCATTGAGGCTGACATTAAGTAAACAAACACTGCTTCCAAACGCCTGACCGTTAACAATCTAATGACATTTGCTCAAGCAGCGCGTGTTAGTCACTGATTGTTAGCATTGGGGGAAAGCAATCAATCGACGGTGCTACACAACACTCGAACGACGCTGCTAGATGCTCGGCTATCTTATCACACTGCTGCCAACGATCGGTCGTTTACACGCTGAGCTGGCAGCAACGAATGTTTGCGTTGGAGGTTGCTTTAACAAATCTTTTCTGTTGAGAAACTCGCAGGTTGGTTTCATCCGCGCAAGCTTTTCTCATTTATCCTGATAATGGTTTTGCTTCATCACTTCACCACGTTCGACGAGAAACGCAGGGGCACAGTACACAAACACCCGCCGCTCACAGTAGGTACCAGACTTTGGCGAACTCTCCTCGTCGTCGTAACTTCACTTAGGAGCAAAACAAAACACCACGGAACAAACACGCACGATGTTTGTTTGCAGGGGTAGGTCGCCGCGGGATCCTGTTTCCACACGAAGCGCAGCGCAGCGTCACCGATGTTCGCTGCAATCATTCTTCGACGGCTCACCGCTCAGAACAAACGCATGTGGCACAAATTGTGCATCGTAAGCTCACAATAATATTTCCGGCATGACAGACCACCACAAACAATTCGAATTCACTCTGATGAAGGGAGACGCACATATCTGACGCGACTCGGCCCAGTTCGAAACGAGGGCGGCCATGTTAGGCATGTTCTCCGTCGGCGGGGACACCGGCCGTCCGGCTCATGACGTCACCTGACGTGCGCGCCTATTGGTGGAGGCTCGGGTGCATCCGCCTTTGAGGAGCAAATGCCGCTGTCTTCTAAAGTTGTATCCGACTATAGGTCTGCGCATCGGATCACGTCGTGTAGACCTGTGGCTGGAACTTCGCGTCGTCAGATCGCCTTTTGTCGGCGTACTTTGTGCTTCCAGGCTCCATCTGGATGGTGGAGTCTCGTTGATAGATCGTCGAGATAGTCTTTTTCGTGCATTCGGCGGCGGTGGCCGAAGATCTGCGTAATTTCAATGAATGTCAACCGCGCCTGAATTGGTTTCTGCCTTTGGTTTTCCGGATATGGGCATACGGACCAGCCGCGGGCTGGACCAGTCTCTGATCGGCGCTGCTGCCACAGGCAGCGTCCTGGCGACGGCGAACGGGAAGGCCGTCGAGGTCTCCTTTCAGTGGCTGCGATATGGTCGGCGATCTCACGTGGCCGTTCGCCTTGCGTCGGACGCGGTGCGCTGGCAGTGAATCCCCGTAGGCCCATCTCGCGGTATGGGCATCGGTGGCACACGTGGCCCGCTTCTCCGAAGTGATAGCAAAGCGGGCGGTGGTTGGGGGTGCGCCAAACGTCCGTCTTCCTTCGAATGCTGCGCCGGGCGACAAGTTGGCGTGCTGGTGGCGGCGGTGGATGATGGATGAAGGTGGCATGCGGGCCGCACCGTGGAGATGAAATGTGTTTTTTTTTAATGCGTAAGCATTCTTTGTCGTGTGCCCAACTCCGTCACACGAAAAGTGTAATGCATTGTATATGCAGAACACTGCGTCTTTGCGAAATTAAAACATCGACCCCAGGATTGTGGCTTATGTGCAGGTCGCGCCATCTCTCACAGGTTTGCGGCGGCACTCCGCGTCACTCTATGGGAGTTGAGAACAAAAAATAACAACTCCGCTCCCCTGGTTATTCTCTAATTGCTCTCGTGCTTATAAGTAGAACACGTATACAACTTTATTGTGCCAGAGGTACATCCTCGTGGTTGCAATTTCTGAGAGGAGGGGCTAGTTATAGATCAAAGAACAGCGCCTACGATCAGCTCTCTAAGAATTGGCTATCTTTTCGCTTTGAATGGCTCCTGTGGCGGCGTGTTTTTAAATATCTAGATGTGGTGAGAGGCTGACTGTCCTCCATGTCCTCGTGGAGTGCCGGGAAGCCGAAACAGAAAGAAAGAAATATTTTTCACAAGCGTACCGATATCATGTCCCGCTTCACCCCATTATGTTTCTTGGCGAAGAACCGATTTTTAATGCCAAAGCAGTCGTAGATTTTTTGAACGATGTGGTCCTGCATGTTATTAGCCCAACTAGTTCGTAGCGCATCCTCTCTCCAGAGGATGCCGCTGTGATAATTTTTTATAGCACATGCCTCCAGGCCCTTGTGGTTCAAGGGCTCTGTCTAGGCAGTAGTGCTTCTTGCCAATTACTGCATCTTAAATATTTTAAATATCGTGTCATTCTTCCTCAATGCATTCTTCGTTGCATAGTACACCTCATTAGTCATTGCCATGATTTTAGTACATGTATATTTTACGCACTTTACAGCGATTATTTTTAGGCCCCTTTACAGCCCCGTCACATATACTTCTCAGAATTCATCACTTCACTGCGAACTAACAAACACTGGCATGGCGCTCTTTGGCCATACCTGGCCCTTGCGCCACTATACCACACACATTCATTCAAGAATTGGCTATCTTTTCGCTTTGAATGGCTCTTGTGGCGGCGTGTTTTTAAATATCTAATTGCTATCCGGGTTTTAGGTACTGTAGTGTCGTGTTCAAGTTGTTGTGAAGGTCCTTGCATTCGCGTGACACAAAAAAGCTCGAGGGCCATTTTTCTCCAGAGTGTGGCTCCAGCAAGCACTTGTAGCGCCCTCACTCGATGAGTAGACACACTGTGCGGCGGCCCGGGAAAATTGAAACAGGTTACATGCGTTTAGTAAGGACTTCTTTTGAAGGTAGAATTACAGACTCGCAAAACAATAACTATGGCTCGTGGCGACTAAGATTGTACTCGATGTGCTACTATGGCACATCTGTCGAGTTATTATTTTGGCAATCTGATAACCTGTTGTGGCACTGTGTGGTGCTCAGGAGCTTGTCATTCACCTCTAGCCTTCGGCTCATTGTGGCGGAAAATACAGATTGATTGATTGACGGATAATAAAGTATGAAATATGCAAGTATCCACAGGCGCGGCCGTGTATGCATACAAAGGGTTCCGATATTTCACAACTTTACCAAAGAACCGTAGCGAACTGTTTTAAAGGGACTTCCTTATATAAATGAAAACAAAAGAAATATCTTTATTCGCCGGGCACAAGCGGCAACTACTCCTTTTTTCATATTAGCGAGAAAAATATATGATAAGGAACACGACATATCGAGAAGTAAGAGCGGAGTGAGCTGGGGCGAGTAAGCCGAAGTCCCACCTCAGACACATTAGAACATAAAAAAAAGAATGTGAGGACGCCCTTATATACACTTGTGAGAACAAGTTGCACCATCTTACTAAACCGCAATGCGGCCCCGCGTGTATAAGCCGATGGGTGAGTAAAATATACAGGTTACATAACTTACACGCGTTTTTATTGTATTCTTAGTTTGCAATTCTTTTCCTGGGCACATAGTTCACTTGCAGTGAGGTAAATTGAGTAAAATCTGTAGCTTTTTCTTAAGTGTTCGACGTAAAAATAGAAGCATATTATAATGAACTGTGTATTGAGTCAAAATACGTTCAGAAAGACGATGACTCTAAGTATCGGGAATAGTAAGAATACGGACCACGATGAAATTGGAGGAAACATGTTCGTGATACAACAAGTGCGAATAAAACGGACAACTCTTTTTGCATGAGGTACATATTATTTAAATTGTTTGGAGACGTAACTCCCCAAATTAGGATACAGTAATCAAGACGGGAATGAATTAAAGAAAAATAAAGCTAGCTTTTGAGCTTCCTGGGAATAACGTACGGTGCCTGTTTAACAAACCTATCGTTTTCGAAACACTGTGTATCACGAACTCTACGAGCTCTACGTTCAGTTTCGGTAAACTGAACTCCTAAAACACTGTCTTGTGTTACGTGCTCCTGCACATCAGATACAAATGCAATTAAGTTATCAGGTATAACCGCTGTGTTAATGGCGCCAAAAATATAAACTTCCTCTAGCTTACATTTTGGCAACGAGTGACCACGTAGACCGGTAAAGTTTCGGGCTCTCGCGGGAGAGGAAAAACCGACACTCGATCTCTTAGCGTAGCATCTTTATCTCTCTCGGAACGCTAGCCTGTGCCGGAGCGTGCCAGCCGCTCGTGCCTCGCGTAGACGAAGCGTCTACGTAATTCTCATGCGACGCTGATGCTGCTGCTGCTACAGAAAGATCCCCCCCTCCCCCTAGAGAGGAGGAAAGTTCCGACGAACGATGAAAAGACCACGTGCCCGTGATCGGGGAGGCAGGCTAGACCTGCCGGTCCCATCGTAGGATTAGCCGGGTGCGCGTTTTAGCGCGTTTTGCTGGACCCAATAAAAGTTTATTCACTCACTCACTCAGTCAGTCCACGTGACTCGGCGTGTCTTGGCGTTGGCCTTGGGTGTCAAGGACGGAGGCGGCGTCGATGGATGCGGCAGGGTTGCGTCATTTTTTTTTTCAACCTCCTTGGTTGCGTCGCACATTGGTGGGTCCGATGGCGCGGATGCTTCAATGTAGTCTAGTTTGAGACGTACCAGGGGATTTCTGTCTCATCGGCTGTTGACGTTCACGACAAAAGTTGTCGGACGACGCTCGAGAACAGAATATGGCCGGGAGTAGTGTGGCTGCAAAGACCTCCGCACGGCACAGTTACGAACGAAAACGTGGGTAGCAGAGGCGAGTGCATCCGGGAGAAACGTATGGAGACTTTGCTTCTTGTGAACGTGTAGGCACGGGGCGTATCTGACTAAAGAAATCTTGCCGTTCGTCAACGTAGTCGGCAGGTGATGGCATAGGTGTTTTGCTGGTGGTGACAAAGAAATCGCATGGAAGGCGTAGGTGAGTGCCGTAGACTAGACCAGCACAGGAGCAACCTAGGTCGCTCTAGAGTGCGGCCCTGATGCCATGTAAGACGATAGGCAAATGTAGGACTCACTTCTCCGGTGATTCATGTGCCATAAGGGAGGCCTTGAGATGCCGGTGAAAACGCTCAACAAGTCCATTGGACTGCGGGTGGTAAGCAGCCGTGCGAAAACGTGTCGTTCCGAGTAGCTTGAGCAGCTCGTTGAAGAGTGCCGAGTCAAACTGCCGACCGCGATCGGTGACTATTGTGGATGGGCAGGCAAACCTTGCAATCCGTGTAGACACTTAAGCTGCAGCAACAGTGGGCGCTGAGATGCCAGGTATAGGTGCAGCTTCTGGCGACCGTGTATAGCAGTCGATACATATCAGCAGGTAGCAGTCACCTTTTGAAGGTGCGAGAGGGCCCACGAGGTCCAGGTGTACGGTGTCAAAACGAGCATCCGGTGAAAGAAAGGACTTGGCAGGAGAAATGGGATGACGCTGTATCTCAGAGCGTTGACACGACAAACAGCAGCGAACCCAATCGCGAACTTGCGCGTTTAGCCGAGGCCAAACGAAACGACTGGAAAGGAGCTTCTGTGTCGCGCGTATGCCAGGATGCGACAAGTTGTGCATGGTTTCGAATAGACGTCTGCGAAAGGATGTCGGAATGTATGGTCTAGGTGTGTTGGTAGAAATGTCGCAGACGACGGACCTACCATCTGGAGGCACAACGACGTCCTTAAATTTCAGGGACGTTGACGAATTCCGGAGTGTACGAAGTTTGGTGTCGTCACGCTGTTGACTGGCTACTAAGTCGACATCGATGATGAAAGGTTCGGACGTCAACGTGGAAACGGCATTGACGCGACTCAGAACGTCGGCTAGAAAGTTGTCGGTGCTCTTGATGTGTCGGAACGTTGTTGTAAACTCAGAGATGTAGGAAAGGTGTCCTGTTACTCGCGGGGCGAGTAACAGGACGCCGAACGGTTCATTGCGTGCCCAAGGGGCTTGTGGTCTGTAAAGACTGTAAATGCACGGCCTTCTAGGAAATGGCGAAAATGTCTGATAGCCAGGTAAACTGCGAGTAATCCACGGCCGAAGACGCTGTATCGGGATTGCGCAGGCTTCAGTTTCTTGGAGAAAAAGGTGGGTGGACACCACGCATTGTCGATAAATTGCTGCAGAACGGCACCAACGGTGGTGCTTGAAGCGTCGGTCATGATGGCAGTGGGTGCGTCTGGCTTTGGGTGTCTAAGCAGCGTGGCGTCGGCGAGGTAGTATAGTATAAGTTTTATTTAAAAAATTTACATCCAGGTCCAGTGGGTGAGTCCCTCAGTCCAGGGCCCCACTGGCGATAGCGGCACGCCGGGCTTGGTCGAGAAGGGCCAGTTGGTCCTCCCGCACCGTGCTGGCTAGCCACACCTCCCAATGCCTACTTTTGGAGTTTTGCCCCAAAAGGGGTGACTGCATTTCTTGTGGCCGATTCTGGCACGACCATGTGATATGGTCAAGAGATGGCCGCCCCCCGCACCAAGGGCAAGTGTAGGGGTACCGGGTGGGGTGTATGTGGTGTAGTAGGAGTAGGTGTGGGTATGTACGGGTTTGTAGTCGGCGCCAGTCCCGCATTTGCCCTGAGTCCAAGGATGGGTCTGGAAGGCTATACCGTTGCCTTCCTCGTCTCTGTGCCTCCAAAATATCTTTTATTGTGATCCGAGATTCTACGAGAGTGCGTTCCGTCGCTCGAATGCTATATTCTGGAGCGAGGCGGTCCGCCCTCTCGTTACCCGTCACTCCGGCGTGCGCAGGACACCACGTAATAGCGTGGTGTTCCGTGAGATTTCTTCCTAGGATTTTCATTGCGAGTTTGGGCAGGGTGCCTGTCATGAAAAGGCGACATGCCGACTGCCAGTCGGTTAGTATTAAAGCAGAACGTGCTCTATTTTCAGCGTCACGTATAGCCAGAGCCACCGCGGTAGCCACTGCTGTGGCCACTGACTCTGTCCTGACTGTTGCGGAAATAGTAGTTTGAGCGTTTGTGGCTACCGCAGTGAAAGTTTTTTATCTTGTTTACACGCGTCCGTGTAATAAATCTCCGGATTTCTACTGAACCTGCGTTCGAGCGTCCTGGCCCGTGCAAGGCGCCGTTGACTGTGGTATTTCTCGCTCATGTTTTTAGGGATTGGGGACACAGAGATCTTAGCTCGTATGTCCGGTGGGAGGAGTTCTGTTTGGTCGTTGCAATGTGCCGGTGTGAGTGGATAACCTAATCGACGGAGATGTGTTCGGCTTTGCTCCGTGGCATTGAGCCTTTCTCGTTGTGCGATCAGTGTTACAGCCACGAGTTCCTCAAAAGTGTTCCTAATACCCATTGCTTCAAAAAAGGTCGTGCTAGTGCTGATCGGTAGACCAAGCGCCGCCTTATAAGCTGCGCGTATCAGGTTACACGGCTCATGATAAATGCCTGCACGAGCCTTATCGTCTCTTCTTCCTTGAAGCCTTTTCTGTTTCTTGCTACTCTGTTTATCATTCTAGACACACTGTTAACGGTTTTCCGGAGATTTGCGATCGTGTGCCCTACTGCTCCATTTTCCTGTATCCATAGTCCGAGTATACGAGCTTTAGATACCTCCTTTATTGTTTGACCTCCAAGAGCAAGCTTTATCGGAAGTCTATCGTCCTTTCGTGTATAAGGCGCTCTTACTCGGATTAGTTCAGACTTCTCCGGGGCGCAACTCATACCAGCTTTTGCCACATGTTCCTCTACAATGCTAATTGCCTTCTGGAGGGTTTCCTCACGTTCCCCTAAAGATCCCTTTGCGGTCCAGAGAGTAACGTTGTCCGCGTAAATCGCATGTCTTAAGTTTGGGATCCGTTGTAGTTTCACTGCTAGTCATTTCATCCCTATATTAAAGAGAAGCGGCGAAAGAATGGAACCTTGCAGCGTTCCTCTTTGGGGGTCTGTAGAACGCCTGAACGGGTGGATCCTAGCCCTATCGTGGCTGTGCGTTTGTCTAGAAAGGATTTTATGTATTCATAAGTCCACTGTCCGCATTGCATATTCGATAGTTCCGTTAAAATGCTCTCGTGCGAGATGGTATCGAAAGCTTTTTTGATATCTAATGCCACTATGAATCTGTCTGCATTTCCTCTCTCTGGGTTTAATACTTCTTCTTTCAGCAGGAGAAACACGTCCTGTACCGACATATGCTGTCTAAAGCCGAACAAAGTTTCCGGGAAAAGCTTGCTGTTTTCTATGTACCTAGTGAGTCTCATCTGTATAACCTTTTCAAAAAGCTTACCCAGACATGAGGTAAGGGATATGGGTCGGAGATTTTTTATGTCCCTCGGTTTCCCTGGTTTCGGTATTAGAATTATCTCTGCAGGCCTCCATGCCTGTGGGATTTGACCTCCTTCAGTCCATACATGTTTGTTAAAGAGATCTGTTAGCCCTGTCAAAGCATTGAGGCTAAGATTGCGAATCATGGCGTTTGTTATTTTGTCTGGTCCAGGCGCCGTATTTTTATTGAAAGTTTGCGCTGCCGCGAAAACCTCTGCCACCGATATAGAGGCATCTAGCTCCTCATTGCTCCTTCCTGAATATGAGGGAGTATCATGATTTTGCGTGGAATTCGCTCCTATATATATGTCTTCTAGGGTGTCTAGGAGATGTGTGTCAGCGTCTCGAAAGTCGCATTCAAGTAATCGAAGAGCTCGGTTCGTCACTGTTTCTGTATTTGCAGACTCTATAAAGCTTCTCAAAATGGCCCATGTCTTTTTTTGTGTGTAGGGTTCCATGTAGAGATTCACAGAATTGGTGCCAATTATTGTTTTATAGTGTTTGTGCATAAGCATTAGCCTCCTGTGTTAGTTGTGCTATGCGTATTTCAAGCTTTCTATTCAATCTTTGTCTTTTCCATCCTCTCGTCAGGGTTCTGCGTGCTTCACATAAATGTATGAGGCGGCTGTCTACCGCTATTATATCCGATGTTGTAGCGATCTCCCTCGTTGCTCTTCCGTGTGTTTCGCGTATTTGTTCCACCCAGGTTTCAATATATTCTGTGAATATGAGTTGCTCTTGTTTATCTCGATATACAGTCCAGTCTGTAATGCAAGCCCTCCCTAGGGAGCGACGGATTTTTGGGGAATTGAGACCTATCGAGTTAATGTTATGGTCACTGCCCAAATTTTCCTCCAAATTTGTCCACCGGGTCTCCCCTAGATGGCTCGAGAAAGCTAGATCTGGGGTTGTATCCGCCGCTACACTGTTGCCTAAACGTGTGTAACAACCCGGTATTGTGATGAGTTCTAGCCCGTATCTGTTGTCTCGACTAGTGATTTTCCCTTCACTGAGTCTTTGTTGAAACCCCAGGCGGAGTGTGGTGCATTGAAGTCACCAACCACTAGCAGCTTGTCTTTTCGCTCCATGTCTGATATTGCATAAATTATTAGGGTATCGAAGCATGGTGCTCGCTCTCTAGGAGCACTGTATATATTTACAATTACCGTCTTTGCTTTATTTCTTTTGCATGGCCACACCGTTATTATTTGATGCTGTGTGTCGTGCTGTGGCATATACAAGCCGCTGAGGGCCAGGTCTTTTCTCGCAAAGGTGGCGAGCCTAGGATAATCAGGATTGGAATATGTCGCGTATCCCTTTAGTTTTTGTGTGATTTGCCCGATTTCTTGTGCGCATATAATGTCGGGTAGGACTGGCGCTGACTGTATATATTGTGCAAGGGCAGCATGTTTGTTACGTAACGTACGGCAATTCCACTGCCATACCTCAAGGTTTTCAGTGTTTCTATGTGTCGTGTTAGCCATGAATGGTACTATCGCTATCCGTCGTCTCCATCACTTTAGGGCGACGGCTAAGAGCTCCTGGGCTATCATTAATGCGTTTTCGTGTGGTTACTTTGATGGAACTTAGCGAGTCGTCTACGTTTCTCTTAAGAGCATGCAATTCTACGAACATTATCTGTACTTGATGTGCGATTGTTTCCAGCTGCTTGCCCATGGGCTCTTCTGGTGTTGGTGTGGGTTTAATAACCTGTGTTGTAGACGCTTCTTTTGTTTTGTTTGCAAGGTCGTGTATTGTTTGCTTAAGGGCAGCCATCTCTTTCTTCAATTCTGCCAGACTGGCTTTTAGTGATCGATTTTCTTCTATGAGTTTCTGATCCGCTACCGATTTGTGATTGGTCTGATGTTGCGCAGTGGGAGCTGCAACTTGTGCCCAGCTTACCTTTGGTGCCGCCATTTGTGGTTCGCCAATGATTTCCCTGGACTGAGGGTGTTGAGGTGTTGCGTGCTTCAGCTTGGACTTCACTGGTTCCCGCCCGGTTTCTTGACGGTGTACTTCCGGAAAATATTCCTGGTCGAAGGGAATGGATCCTTCCGTAGTATACCCTTGCTCTTCTTCCTCCGACTCGAACCACCTGTGTTTACTCTTGAGTCTACGTTCCTTTGATGGCATCCGTGCTTGGCGTCCTGACGATGGTTCTGGTCGGCGAAACTGTTTTAGACGCTTTCTGCAGCTTCGGCCCCCCGTTAGGTGGGCTTCACCACATGAGGCACACTTCGGGTTACGTTCATGTCCGTCTGCAGGATCTTCCGTTCCACAAATCCTACACACACACAGTTCCGGTTGTGGGCACACTTCAGTTCTGTGACCCACCCTTTGACATGTTTTGCAGACTTGCACTGTATTTCGATATGGATAGCAGGCCATTTCGCCTCCCTCGTAGTACACATATCATGGTACTAGGTTTCCGAAAAATACAATGACGGCACTATTAGTGTCCCCCAGCATTCGTGCGTGAGCGACTTCCACATTTAGCGTGCGCACTCTGATTTTCGATTTAAGGACGTCTGATGGCGTATGTGGGGTGAGTCCGTGATTACCCCCCGAACTGCTCCGTCCCCCAGAGCTACACACGCTTTCACCGCATGGGGTTTTCCATTTATCTTGAGTGATGTAATCTGGCGCAATGTGTTTGCGACTTCCTTTTCTGGGGTTGAGACAATTACAATGTTCGATCCAGGCTTAATACGTAGCAGAAACTGCTCACCTTGGATCTTTTCATCGCAAGCCTCTATAATCACACGGGCCATCACGGGAGTTGTAATTGCTAAAAGCGGGAGTCCTTCATGCGGTCTCACAATCACCTTGAAATCGTCCTTTGGTAAGGGTGGTAGTTTCTTCCCGTTGGGTCTCGGGCGAAATTTTGGCTTGTCTGCGTTCTTCGGAGAGTCGTTCTTCTGGTGCTCCTGCGCACGTTCTCTCCGTTGCATTTTTCTTTCCCTGAAGGACAAAACCGTGGTCCATCCCTCTTGGGCGTCTTGAATGCGTTTGTCGGTCGCATTCTCACCGTTGTTGATGGTGGATGGTGCTGGGTTTATCCCTGTTTTGGTGGCCATCGTCTGGTGTGGTGCGATGTCCGCAAAATCCATGCGCTCTTCTGTGTGGAATCATGGCTGGTCGGGGCTCTCCCCACTGAGCCGTTTTTCGCACAACGCGCAGGAGTTTGAGACGCCATCTGCGTCGACGTCGCGGCTGCCGCCGCTCGCTACTCATCGGTAGGCTTACACAGGCTCACTTGTGGAGGTAGCAATCCCTTGGTCGTATTTCCGTGAAGAATGGTTCAAGGGCCAAGAAACTGGCCTCCCAAAATGACCGAGGAACTCAAGTTCGGGTTGACCGAATTCGCTTTTGGCGGCGTTTAGGACAATTGCGTTACTAGCAAGGCGTGAAAACAACAACCGCAAGTGATGAAGATGTTCTTCTGCGGAAGAGCTTGCGACGAGAAGGTCGTCAATGTATGGAAAAACGAAAGGCAGGCCTGTCGTGACGGAATCGATGAAACGCTGAAAGGAGTGGCCCGTGTTCCGTAAGCCGAAAGGCATGCGGAGAGATTAAAAAAGACCGAAGGGTGTGGTGATGGCAGTCATGGGAATGTCTTCTTCATTGACCGGTAGTTGATGATAGGTGCGAACGAGATCGATCTTACAAAAGATCGTCGCGCCGTGCAATGATACCGTGAAGTCCTGGATGTTCGGGAGAGGATAGCGATCAGGAACTGTTTAGTGCCCGGTAATCACCGCTTGGGCGCCAGTCTCCCGTCTTCTTAGGCACCCTGTGAAGGGATGATGCCCAATTACTGGAGGAAGGGCGGATGATACTGCAGCATGTGTTCGAACTCCGCGAGAGCGATCTTCAGTTTCTCCGGGGACAAACGCCGGGGTCGGAAACAGACTGGTGGGCCGGAGGTGACGATGCGATGGCACACGTCATGTTGCACCGGTTGTGTTCCGTCGGGCATGCGCGTCAAAGTGGGAAACTCGCATAGGAGCGCGGCGAAAGCTTCGTCCAACATGGCAGAAATAGGCGCGATCGGCGATGTGACTGATGATGGGACGCCGGGAACGGATTGCTGGCTCACGGAGATGATGGGACGGCTTCGTTGAACGTCGACAAGGAAGGAGTCCGTAGTTGTGCAAGAAATCTGCTCCAATGACTGCACGACGGACGTCTCCAACCAGTAAAATCCAGTAGAACGCTCGTCGGAGGCCAAGGTTTAGCATGACTAAGCGTGAGGAGAAAACTGGAATCTTGGTGCCGTTGACGGCTTGCAAAAACGACACTGGTGTCACTTTTCGGTCGGAGTGGTGGGCGGGGAAAATGCTGACGTGAGCTTCTGTGTCAACTAAGAACTGTTGTCCCGTAACTTTATCCGTCACGTAGAAAAGACGACGTGTGTTAGGCTGGACCACTCGTCACCGTTAGAGGTCGGCCTGTTTCCCTGCCAAGCGCAGGGACGCCGACAGTGACGAGCGTCGCTTCCAAAACGACGGTGGTAGTAGCAAACGCCAGACGTTGTAGGTGATGTTTCATTGCAGGTGCCGGTGTGTCTTGATTTACTGGAACTATGGATGCGTGGGGGATGAGATGACGTGCGGAGATGTTCTGCTGTACAGATTATGCGTTCCAAGGGCTCACGCAAGGAGTCTAGTGGAGATTGCGCTGCGGAAGAGCAGGGAAGGGTTTGTAGGGCGGTTGTATTGTCACCCGGAGACGATGTCGGCTGCGATGGTTGGGGTAGCTGCTTCCATGATTTTTGTCGGCCAAAGCGGCAAGTCCGGTAAGATCCATCGTAGAGGCTGTCGCCAGGACAATGTGCACGTTAGCTGGGAGTCGTTGCAAAACAATTCGCACAACAGCGCGTCGTCGATGGATCTCGCGTTGTTTCCGAGCAGCTGCCTCATTCGGCGAAGAAGTTGACTAGGGCGTCGGTCGCCGAGTTCTTCAGCGGACAGAAGCTGGTGGATGCGAGAACGCTGTGAAGGTGCTGTGCGCTGTATCAGGGCTGCCTTGAGATCTTCATAGGCGGGGGTAGACAATGGGGCGTTCAAAAAATGTGCTACTTCGTCAATGGCGGCGGGCGAGTGTGCTGCAACGGCGTAATGAAACTTTGAGGCTTGAGAGCGGATACCAGAGACTTGAAATTGAGATACGGCCTGAAGAAACCACGCCGAAAGATGCTGGTCCCATTACTTTGAGAGGCTCACGGCGATGGCCGAACAGGAGGGCTCAACGCGTTCGTTGGAAGGGTTCTGATCTTGAGCTCTCGTAGCGTTCGTCTGGTCCATGGTCGTCTCTACCACAGTAGCATATGGCAGTATCACGTCTGAGGCCACCAAACTGTGGCGACGAGCAACCACGTAGACCGGTAAAGTCTCGGGCTCTCACGGGAGAGGAAAAACCGACACTCGATCTCTTAGCGTAGCATCTTCAATCTCTTTCGGAACGCTAGCCTGTGCTGGAGCGTGCCAGCCCGTCGTGCCTCGCGTAGACGCGGGCGTCTACGCAGTTCTCATGCGACGCCGATACTGCTGCCGCTACACATTTAATTGTAGTTGATTGGCATATAACCATTCCGATAAATGCTGTAGTTATGTATTTGCCAAAAATGCGAGAGTAGCTAAGCTAGCAGAAGAAAAGAAAGCGCTCGTGTCATCCGCATAAAGAAATATTTCGGGGGTGTGGGGATAGAAACAATATCAATAATGTAAAGAAGGAACAGTGTAGCACCTAGAATTGATCCTTCAAGCACCCCGTATTTAATTGATTCGAAGTCTGACCTCATGTCATCAATAGCGACAGGTGATCGGTTAGACAGCTAGCTGCGAATGAAACTGAGGGTTGCACCACGTATTCCACACAGCGGTAGCTTAGCAAAGAGAATGTTGTGTTGAAGAGAATCAAATGCCTTCTTGAAGTAAAAATGTGCCTAAGGTATATAAATGGTTTTCCATGTTAGATAGCAGTTTTTCATTACTATAAAGTAATGCAATTTCAGTTTATTTGCGTTTCTGGAACCCATACTGATGTCGCGATAGCAAATTGCGCGTGTGCAGATAATTTATAAATTTCGAATCGATCACCTTCTGTGCAGTTCTTGAAAAGCACGAAAGTATAGATATAGGCAGGTAATAATTGAAATCATGAATGGAGCCTCATTTGGGCAATACAGTAATTCTTGCAATTTTCATCTTCACAGGAAATAATCCAGAAGACAGAATAGAATTTGTTTTGTCACATACCACTTCGCATAGTAAATAAGAAACTGCTTTTATAGGTAATACCTTAATATTGTTACGTGAACGAAGGATTATGCACTCGAGACTATTTACACTGTATGTTTACAAAAGGCAGCTGCAGCGCTGGCCAGTTCACCCGAGAGCGCGTAAGCAAGGAGCAGTTCTTCTTCGTCGGGACGCCCGCGCGCATCGTCCACAAGAAACATGCAATATGCCTGTAGCAATAGCATCAAAAGTGGCTGATGAGTTCTTCCTTAAACCTATAATGATTCTTAAATATTCATAGGCTGAAATTGGGTAACGAAACATCGTACTAGACTCACAGATTTTCATACACTGATAAGCTTCATTAGTAGTACAAACCGAGGCAACTGACCCAGTCGAGATAAATGAAAGGTAAATTCATTGTCCATGTCTTTTTCAGTGTAAGTCTGATTGCTTGTTGTAATTTGAGTAAATAAACTAGCACGTGCATTTTTTTATTTCTTTTAAATTACACCATGTTCTGCGAGGATGAAAATGTATTTCAGCAAATTTATTTCATTCGTAGTAATTCCTGGACTTTTTGATATCCGCACCCAACCTGTTTCTAAACCGCCTATGTTCTTTCAAGATTTCTACATCTCTGGTTATTAAAGAATCGTTGAAAAGTTTATTGTGTTTCGAAATACGTTTTAGAAGAGAACGGGTGATCCAGGATTTTCTAGCTTTATTATACGGTCGCCTAATAATTACTGGGAACACATATTCATATAATTCAAATAACTTTCCTATAAATGTGTCATTCAATGAAATAGGATCACCATTTTTTCTCTTTTCAAAGCTCCTTCCAGTTAACTGAAGACACCAACTCACGAAACTCTTCAATTCTATCGTTGGTTAATATTCTTGTAGTTGTGACAGTATTTTGCTGTTCAGCAATCACAGCGGCTGATTTCGGTGCCATGCAATACAGAGACAAATGATCACTTACCTCACAAGAGATAACACCAGCCTTAACAGCATTCATGTGCAAGGTATTTAAGCATAAATCAAAGATTCACATGAGGGCATTATGCGAGTTGGGAAATTATTAGGATTAGTAAAACCATTTGAAAATATTACATGAAAGAACTGGGTGATTGAGGAACAGGGTTAAAAAGGCTAATACTGAAGTGACTAAAGATCACGACCGCCATTCGGCACGAAGCAAAGTAGTGTAGTAAAGAATTGAGTAATTAAAAAAATGAGACAAAAACCCTGATGGCTGACGATACTTAACACCCATGACAAATAACTTAGATTTGGCAAACATTGCTTCATGGCTGCGATGCATAACCGAGAATTCAGGAATAAAATCATACGCAAGATATTTCTCAATGTAAAATGCAAAACCGTCCCCTTTCTTACCCTGTATCTATAGCACTTCACAATTATATCCCGAGAGTGGCAGTACGTCCCAGCTGCGGGTATACCATGTTTCACAAAAGGCTAACGCATCAAATTCATGGTTTAAAGATGGCGAGAACATGTCCAATTCCTTCCCTTTATTTCTCAGACATCGCGCATTTAAATGAAATAAACTTAAAAAAAGAACTTGATGGATTTCTATCCATAAACGTACTAGTATGGAATGACTTAAAATCAAGATACCCTGAGCGAGCCATTGTGCAAGAACTGATTATCTGCGACATGAACACCTGTCAGTGACGTCAATCCATCTTTTCAAGCTCACTCTCATCTCGAAACCGAATGCCCTTTTGCTCTGTCCCTTACGCACATAAATGTGTCAGCTTTTCTGCCAGACAAAGCGGCAGTGTTTTTCCTGGCCTTTTGATCGGGCAAGCCACAGCAGCCGTTTATTCTTAGGGGTCAGATAATCGAAAATACTCTGGTTAGATTGCTTCTCCCTCTGCAGAAGTGGCCTTTGATCGATTTTCTCTTCAAGTACTGTGATGAAAACCAGGCGATAACAACGGCTTCGTTTCCAGCGCGAGATGGAAGTCTACCTTTATATAGAGCTTCCTAGTCCGATTCGTCAAGAGCCAGAAGCTAAAGTTGTTGGGCTAGGTTATTCATTTTAGCAAGAAGGCTTTCATTTTCCTCTCGATGCAGACCATGCACTTCAGTGTTCATTCGCCGTCTATACTGCTCCAACTCATTGAGGTGGAGCTTAACTTCATTGCTACCGGTGGTTGAACCTGACTCGATGTCCTCGACTCGTTTTTTCAATGTCCGCATATCGCTGACAATTGTCAAAAGAAATCAGTGAGGCATATCACATAAATAAGACACATGAGCCAGACCCCATTATCAATGAATATCTTGGCGACAAGGTATATAAATTAGTCTGTGCCTTCTTTTATGCAATTACTGTTTATCGTGACTTTATGCCTTCGTGTTACAACTTACGCCTTCCTCCTGAAAGTCCTTGTGCACAGTATAAACGCACATCAAGTGTTATTGAATTTTATCCCTTCCATCAAAGTAAACAGTGAGCTGTTATCAGCGGAACTTGTGTGATCTCCCTTCTCACCCTGTGTAAATTTTGTCCTGAAAAGTTACATGAACCGACCGGAAAGCTCAAAATGACATTACAAATTTCGGACATGGCTGGTTCTCGGAAGATGCACAAATATGGTGATAGGTATCTGTTGGCTTACTCTTGCAATAGTGAGTGCGAAATAGCTTCGACAGTGCTATAATACTTAAGCTGTCGCACGGCTACAGTGCTTAAGACACTACAGAAGTGTAAGCGCACAAAACCAGAACAAGCTGGTGAATCAACCATAAATTTGGCTTCAGCAGCCACAAAATAGGCTATTTCACCTAGCTAAAACACTAGCTAATATGTGGAATGTATATGCACAAGTATACTTAGCCATCGATACTTGCATACCCAACTTCAAACCATAAGAGTTGTGTGCATATGATGCTTGTTCTAGACAGGATTACTTTTGTCCAAAATACCTTTACGATTACATATGCAGCTGTCAATTCATCCGCCCCGTAATCGAAGTGTCACGGATAGCATCACAATTTTGACTTGCTGGTTGAACATATTCTGACCTGAACAGCTCCAAGCAGAATGAATAGAAGACTGCCTACTGTGTTGACCGAATAAATAGGATGAAGTAGAACACTTGGAAAGAAACCCAATGTATTAGTAATAATTCATGACAGCTGTGGAATTTGGGATTGTTGTTTGATTATCACAAATAAAATTACGCCAGTGCCACGCAGAATGTTTTGTGTGGTGCCGTTGAAACCAAATTCAATTGTTTAGCAACATTGCAATAACCCGCAAACGCCATAGCAAGAGGTGGATGGCCCCTTCAGCAGCGCGTGGGGCCATCCAGGTGTGTTCCTTCGCTACAGGTGTGTCCCTTCGCACGCGCTGCGCGTGGGGCAGCGCGTGCGAAGGCACACACGTGTAGCGCTGCACTGCCGATCCGGGCAGCATTGCATGTGTAGCGTGCGTTGGAAAATGTGGCCCGACTATTACGAACTGAATGAACAAGCGTGGTGTGAGCGCGCACAAACACGAAGAGATCACACTGAATGACAGCAGACAACGACTGTCAAAACGCTGGCAGCAAGCATACGCCGCAGCGGGCGAAGGTATGTGCGGTCTATCGCTTCAACGGTAACTGAGCGGCGAATGCACGCGGCGCATAAAGGTCAGAGCCGTGTGGAGATAAGAGACGGTGCGAGCGAGCGACGAGCGCGGTTGTTGGCAGAGTAGAAGTGCCCCCCCCCCCCCCCCCGCTCCCTCCGGCGCTGACTTCCCGCTTCCTTGCTTGCGCGTGGAAGATTGAGTGCGTTCGCTCTCCGTGATAGCGCGCGTCCCCGCACGCTTCCGCTCGGGCATACGGCGCGCGGCGAAGATTTTATCTATAGGGAACCTCACGGCGACGAAGACGACGACGGCAGAAATCCGGTTGAAGTGTCCATATAATTGCTATCGCAATAAAAGCCACAATTCTTTCAGAGCCAACAACAGTACAAATTCGGAGAACATAAGGAAGCTGCAATGAAAAGCAAAACAGCAACAAACATCGAAAACTGTAAAAATCCCAAAATAATAATAATATTGGTTGACAAGTCGTGAGCGAAATAAATCTTGAAACTTAGTCAAGTCAGGTTCCGTGGCAATGTCTGATGGTAAGGCGTTCCACTCAGTTATTGTGCGTGGTAAGAACAATTATGCATAATGGGATGACTGGCAGCAAATGCTTTTGACTGTGTATGGATGTTCACGACGTGGAAAGATAACTGGTGGCGACTGAAAGAAATATTCATGAAGTGATGGATGGTGATAAAGCTTATCGAAAAGTGATAGGCGGGAAATTTTACGGCGAAGTGGTGAGGAGTCGAATTCAGCTTTATTATTTAACGAGGTGAGGAAGGTGTAACATGAATAATCTAAAAAAAAATGAATCGCGCAGCACGGTTTTGCAAGGCTTCCATGTTCCTGATGATATAAGTTGGTTCCGCATCCCAAATGGCAGACCTTTATTATAGGTTACGACGGATTAATGTTTTGTACGCTAGTTTTTTAACATGCATTGAGGCTTCTTTTAAGTTATGTTTAATAAGTCCGAGAGTACGGTTTGAAGAGGCAAGGGTAAGATTAATATGATTATTCCATGATAAGTTTGAGTGAAGCTTGATGCCAAGGTACTTTTAAGTTGTGGCGAGTTCCACAGAGTTGTTATCAAGGTAGTAAGTGGTTGGAAATCGTGACCTATTGGTGAATCACAAGAGCTTAGTTTTGGAAATATTTCATTGCATTAACCTAATTAGAAGACCATGCACTTATTGCTTCCATGTCAGTTTGTAGTAAGTGATTATCAGTGTTACTTCTTACACATAGATAAAGTACACAATCATCTGCAAACAGTCTGATTTTGGATAAGACGCAACTGGGTAAATCATTACTATAGATTATAAAGAGTAAAGGTCCAAGTACAGTGCCTTGTGGAACTCCAGACGTAACATCATCATAAGATGAGTTAGAATTATTAACTGATGTAAACTGAATTCTATATGAGAGAAAACCGGTGATCCATGAAATTATAGTAACGTGAATGTTAAGCTGTGAGACTTTAAGTAACAACCTATGGTGTGGAACACGTTCAAATGCCTTAGAAAAACCTAAAAATATTGCGTTAACTTGAAAGCCAGCGTCTATTAGTGCGTGTACGTCGTTAATAAATCCGGCAAATTGGGTATCGCATCAGTAGCCCTTGCGAAAACCATGCTGATACTTGAAAATAATGTTATGGTCTTCAAGGAAGTTGATGACTTGAGTGTGTATATGTTCGAGTCATTTAGAAATAGTACTGGTTAAACAGATGGGACGATAATTATGCGGAGAAGCACGATCACCTGATTTGAAAATGCGTATTATTTTACCAATGCGCCAGTCATTAGGAATATAGCCAGTTCATAGTGACTGGGAAAATAAAGCGGTTAACATCGAACAAATACTATGCGATGTATTTTTTAAATTTTATTATTGAAGCCTAGATGGTCGGCGCTAGATGACGTTCTCAGATTGCTTAGTAGAGCCAAAACACAAGACTCACTGATGACTACCTCGTGCATTGTGATTCCCACTAATGCCTTTAAAGTTGCCAATGAGTTAACGTTTTCATGAGTGGAGATTGTTACAAACGTATCATTTCGCAATATTGCAAAAAAATTATGTTACAAAACTGCTCAAAATAATTTCATATTCAAAATAATTTTCTAAGTAGAATGTTCAAGTGCTTTTCGTTTCTACATGGGCGTGTATAAACACTATTTATAGCCCTCACTCCTAGTTACACTCATTTTACATTCGTGAGTATGATTCAGTGACAAAGGAGGTCATAGTAGACGTGAGTATTAACACAACGGAAATGTGGTCGGTGAGTGCGTGTGGATCTGAGGAGGAACATAAGTGATTGTCGGCGTGTGTGATTGGTCGAGTGTGAGACTTGCATTTTCTGCGTAAACCAGGCATCTCCTGAAACTAAGCGAGGCCTCGTGAGAAGCCTGTGTGCCCGGGTGAGTGAGTATGTGGGTAGTCTTACAGAATCTGAGTGAGAATTCTGGCGAAATGTACTGATTTGACGAATGTGACGGATTGTGGGTTCTTAGCGAGGAGCATGTTGAAAGCGGCGTCCTCGATTCCTTTCATAAAGTTTCTGATTCTGTCCGACTCCAACATCGTCGCGTCCACGCGCCAACACAAGTCCAGGATATCTTCGATATAGCAAGTGAAGGACTCTCCCGGCTGTTGGGCTCGTTCTCGCAAGCGGGATTCTGCTCGCACCTTGCGCGCAGCAGGGCGACCAAGGACAGCTATTAACGAGGTCCTGAAAGCGGATCATGTAGGAATTTCCGTCTCGTGGTTGTTGTCCCAGAGGCTTGCCACGCCGGTGAGGTAAAAGAGCACGTTGCTTAGTTTCGCGGTATCACCCTATTTATTGATGACGCTTACTCGCTCGTACGTGGACAGCCAGTCCTCCACGTCGGTGTCGTCGGTGCCGTTGAAAACAGGAGGATCCTCGTGGCGAGGTCGACCAGAGCCCACGACGGAGGGTGCAGGAGTCGTTTGCTGGTACGTCGGCTGAGATGCGTCCTGAGACATGGTTGAAGAAAGAGTACGGGATCGAAGCTCCAGGATGCGTTCGAGCGTGTAGCACTCTCCATCACTTGTAAAGGCGTTTATTGCACGCAAGCGTTAGGGCTGACCGTTCGATCAGTTCAGGGAACCGTGAGCGCAAGCGGCGTAGTCCGAGTGATGCGCTGGAGAGACTGACCCACTAGACGGCGCTGGTAAGGATGCCCCATTGCATCATCCCTCTTCTTCACTACACATGTTATTTTTTTATTCGTTAGATTGGAGTCTGAGCAAACCTGTTGCTCCAAATACAATTTGCGAGTCAGTGTAGAAGTATTTTTGTTTAAATGGCTGACGCGTGCCTCAATCATTTTCAATATTTTAATAGTTTCATTGAGTGGTTTCGCGTATCCAAAGTATTGTGTGGTGAAAGAAGAATATTTGCTCACTCAATTACTTGGTAACTGTAATTTATAACTGATGAAATTCACAATTTGCTCAATTGACAAAAGGGTCTGCACACATGCATACATAGTGACAAAATAAACTAATCAAGAGCGGTTTGTCTTGCCCTATGAAAGGCCGGGTCTAATTTAAGCGTTAGATTGAGTGGAACATGTGGTAGGGCAATATACTGAAACTTACCTAATCGTGAACTTCGTATTCCAGGCTGTGAAAAGATGTACTGCTATAGTAACTGACGATCCAGCAGCGCAAGCTAGCGATGTGTACCGGGAGCTCTACTGCATGACGATATAGGAGAAATAAAGAAAAAACCTGGGAATAGGAGCACTGGGAAAAGTTTACTCAATACTGAATAAAACATTTTTCAAGTCGTGCAGCTGAGGCTGATTTTCTATCACGCACCTTGTAAGTTCGGCGCGCATAAATCTGTATGCTCAATAACGGAAATAGAAAGTCTGCAGGCATTATCCTAAGCTACTTCCCGTCTTTGAAAGGCATTTCATACAAAATTCATCCAAGGCACGTATGAACTGTTTTTCATGGTTTGTTTCCTTACGATAAAATACCTTGCAATTTTAAAATTGATTTTGACCATGCGTGCAATCGCATAGACAAAACAGAATTTTTTCATCCCGTACAGCTGGCGACTGGTGACTCTATTGTTCTATAACTGCTGTCACGCACCTCCTAACCCAAATGTGTTCTGGCGAATTCGTCCGTAAGAAAAATTTCTTATTACACTAAGCGACGACTCGGGCCGCTGCAGCTATCGTAAAACTTGTATTGCAAACTGATTTCGATGCGTTGTATTTGTACTCTTGTATTTCTCAGAACTGCTTTTGCTTACTTGCTTTTCTTTGAGTGCACCTTAAAGTACAGCTCTTTTATAGAGCGTGCAATTTCCTCAAAGGAGCAACGACGAAGGCGTAAACAATAGAACGGCTTACTTGCTTAGATTGAGATACACGACGATGGTTCATCTGTGGCTATAATTATTGTCAATTTAAATATTGTCACTGTGATCAGCATCACGACAACGATGAAATTCAAAATTCTGAGGAAAAAGACAGGAGGGCGCTCTCATAATAGAGAGCCCACCGTCTCGGCTATTCTGCTATGCTCCGGCGCTCTCATAATAGAGAGCCCACCGTCTCGGCTATTCTGCTATGCTCCGGCGCTCTCATAATAGAGAGCCCACCGTCTCGGCTATTCTGCTATGCTCCGGCGCTCTCATAATAGAGAGCCCACCGTCTCGGCTATTCTGCTATGCTCCGGCGCTCTCATAATAGAGAGCCCACCGTCTCGGCTATTCTGCTATGCTCCATAACTAGCTTGTAAATATAGAAATGCGAACTACATTATTTGCCTATTTCAGCTGTCGGGTCTCGTCCGGTCTGGTCTGGTCTTGTCTGTCTACTACCGTCTTATGCCGGCCCACTGACCCAAGTTGTAAATTTACTTGGACTGCTAGATTTGCGGTCGTGAGCTTTATGCCGTCGTGGTCATCATTTCTTCGTCGTTCTAGCTTCGTCATCTGACTCGCGGTATGCCATCGTCATCACGCCTTCTACGCCGACCTAGAGGTACAAGTTGTCCATTGGCTTCTACCAGTACTTATGTGCGGATGGTCGTGATGCCTTCGTGGCCGCTCCATTGTCGTGATTCCAGTTTTGTCATCTGACACTCGTGACGCACGTCGTCAGCACGCCATCATCGTCACTCAGTTGTCATGCATTTGTTCTCAAGCCCTCGTTGTGATACTGCAGCGGTCTTTCTGTCATCTCATTTCAACTTCGTCATTATACTCTCGGAATGCCGCCGTTGTCAGACCACCGTCATCCCATGGTTGTCCTCATACTATTGTCATCGTGCCTTCGTCGTCACTCTGTCGTTCTACTATTGTCATCACGTCAGTATAGCGTTATCCCATTGTCTGCATGTCATAGTCGTCATCCAACTGTCGGCATTCCATCGATAACAATTCTTCCGACAGACGACATCATGGAGCTGTTGTCTTATCACAATGCCGTCGTGGCAGTGGCATCGTCGTCATTCTTATCGTTATACCATCATCGCTACGCTATTGTCAATATACACTCACAGTCATCACATTGTCCTCGTGTGGTCCCCATTATACCATCATCATCATTAAGGAATCATCAACTCATTGTCGTCATGTAAACGTTGTGTTGCCGCCGTTGTAGTTTCATCGATGTCACAGCTTTATCGCAATTCCTGATTCGTCACTGCGCCGGCGCCATACAGTCGTTGCCATGCCGCCACTATCATAGGCGACCTTGACAACCGAATGACATAGCAAATGGGGAGAATACCCCAGTATGTCGCATATAGGCGGAGCAACGGAAGCATCAGAATTACCACAAGACATGTTAAGTAAACGTGACTTCAGAAATAAGGTTTGTATCTGCATTGCTCGCAAGCTAATCGCAGTACCGTTGGCAGTCATCGTGCAATGAGTTCTGCCATAATTCTGTTTATTTTATTGGGCACAAATAATCAAGCATATGCAGCCGAAACAAAAAGGTAAGGTACAATAGGGGTGAGGAAGGGGTACAAGTGAAAGAAAAAAAAATGTCACAGTTTCGCCCTAAGGGCGAAGCAATGAATGCGATAGCAACACAGCAATGTCATACGAAGTAAGGTGAGCGGCTTTGGTAGCAATATGAATTGTAGTGAACATGAGCTAATTAAGTAAGCAGGTGTGCTGCGGCGTAAGTAGACCGACATGAAGAGAGACTCGATGACCACGAGAAGGCGCGTGTGAAACGGTGGTGTTGATGAGAAGCGCTTCCCGTGGGCAGCGCGTGCGAAGGTACACACCTGTAGCGCTGCACTGCCGATCCGGGCAGCATTGCATGTGTAGCGTGCGTTGGAAAATGTGGCCCGACTATTACTAACTGAATGAACAAGCGTGGTGTGAGCGCGCACAAACAAACATGAATAGATCACACTGAATGACTGCAGATAACGACCGACAAAACTGTGGCAGCAAGCGGGTACGCCGCAGCGGCGAAGGTACGTGCGGTCTATCGCTTCAACGGAAACTGAGCGGCGAATGCACGGCGCAACGAGGTCAGAGCCGTGTGGAGATAAGAGACGGTGCGAGCGAGCGACGAGCGCGGTTGTTGGCATAGTGGAAGTGCGCCCAACCCCCCCCCCCCCCCCCCCCCCGCTCCCTCCGGCGCTGGCTTCCCGCTTCCTTGCTTGCGCGTGGGAGATTGAGTGCGTTCGCTCTCCGTGATAGCGCGCGTCCCCGCACGCTTCCGCTAGGGCATACGGCACGCGGCGAAGATTTTATCTATAGGGAACCTCACGGCGACGGCGACGCCTACGGCAGAAATCCGGTTGAAGTGTCAATATAATTGCTATCGCAATAAAAAGTAAAAAGCACTACTGTCGCAAAAGAATCATTTGCACTGCTTTCTCAGCTATCAAAGCAGACAAATGCCGACAAACACTACTTAAAGCCAAGCCACAATACCCAGTATACTACGCATGTGGCATGGGGACCTTGTAATAAAGCGTTCGCCAAAATCAAACTGGGAAAATCTACCCTTTTCATTGAGCACATTAGTCACAAATGGTCGTCGTAGCTGTTCTATTGATATCTTTGTTACGTCGATACCATTATTGCGAAATTCTTCAACAATATAGACAGCTTATAAACAACATCTGATTCTCATAAATTTCATGGCTATGACTGACAGAAAAATTCATACTATTGCGGGAAGCATACCAAATATGAATCTTCAGGCTCGCAAGTGATTCGAGTGCGTTTGGTTGCCTTTTTCCATTTTGTTCATAGCAGCGAAACGGATTGAGGCTTAAAGTTAAACCAAAGTAACAATGTACATGTTATTGAACGAGTCAGCATTATGCGATAGATAAGGTACTTCATACACTAAGCAGATGACACGCTTTTCTAGAATAGGAGCCTATTTACGTTTCCAGGAGTTGTCGCCAAGACAAGTGCGCCGTAACTAAAAATGGCGAAGGAAAAGATTTTCAACAATACAACATAGACGAAATCAGTAAGCGCTGGAAATGATCCTGCTGGAGAGCACCAGTGCGAGACGATTCGTTGACGAAAAATTTACATGGTCATCCCAAGACAATGCTTTAGAAAAGGTCGCAGTTTCGCTTGAAAGGCGAAGCGTTATTGCGATAGCAGATTATTAGACGGCTATAAACAATAAAGTTAGCAGTTTTATTTAGTGCATGAACTGCTGTTAACATTTGCTTACTAGCTAAATTACGAAGCACGGTGTACATACGCAAACATGAGTACACCTTACTCGACGAGCAGGGACACTCGCTGTCATAGCGCTAGCGTAATGAAGTGCGGTAGCAAGGGTGAGCGAAATCCCCTTCGTGCTGCCTGTCACCTAAACCTGGGCTAGGAACGCAAGTACGTGGCTCACAAGGGTCCTACAGCTAATTCGGGTCCGCTTGCGTTCTAAACCAATCCAGATTGCCTCCAAGATAAGACTCGCGCGGCCCTGCTCAGCCTCGCCATGCGTAGCTGTGCCCAGGGCAGGTGAGGAGACGCGTGCTACCGTGCCCCCCTTCTACCGTGCTTCCCAACGCAGGCACATCTCTCCGCTCCTACCCCAGCGCGCGAAACGGCGGCGCGCACCAACCGTGCCTGCCTCCCTTTGGTGGGTAAGACGCCGCCACACCAGACCACGATCCTTGTCGGCTCGCGCTCGCATGTTTTACCTCACACCTCCAACAAACGGTGCGCAGTATCAATGTTATCGCACTTGGAATTTATACAGGACATCACGCCGACTCTGGCGACGACGATGAAAAGTCGCCATGAGTGTCCATATAATTCCTCAGGATCAGTGTGTTTGTTCTTCGTTCTTTATTTGGCAGATACTTTGAAGCAGTTGTTTGTCAAGTTTCTGACTCAATGAAGTTCATCCGTGTGTTCACTACCTGATTATATTTCTGCCTAAATGCTCACAGGTGTGCTCAATTGAAATAGATTTATAGTCTTGCTGCACACAAGGCTTGGAACATAGCTGTTCTGTACTTTGTAATAGCTTGTACCCAAGATGTATTATCAGTAGTAACTCGCTTACTCCTGTGGACCATCATGAAACATTCAGCTTCGACCCTCCGTATGCTGTCGGTGTAGTCGCGGTCACTCATGCTTTGGCCCACTGATTTAAGTGTGCGCCCATACACATATTCTTAATACGTTGGCGATAGAGTTTGCGTAAGCTTGAGCGCGAGTTGGGGTCGATGTGTGTAGATAACGTGCGCCAAACTTACTATGTCTGGAAGCTGCGCTACTCCTTTTGTCATTGTTTAACAAAGCCTTTTCTCTGGAGGTTAGCAATACAACGCTGGCGGATAAGTCATTTTTTATCCACAACGAAAGTCGTACATCGAGAAGGGCCGGCAACAGACGCTGTCCGCTTTTACCAACGCTCCGTGAACTTAATTGGTCACACATAATCATTCCATCCCTTAATAGGCCAGTCACTATTTCTGCAGCCAACTACTGTACGCGTCTGCAATTCACCGCTCCACATTTTGCGCCACGAATCGAGACAACTGCGTGATCAAACCCAGTTGCAATTCCGACAGCTAATCGCACAGAAACAAGGCAGAAGCAGTTATGGTTTCGTATTCGTGCACTTTCACTGAGGCAACGTATGGCGCGCCGCCGAAAGCGCCATCTTGTTTCTCGTGAACAAATTGCTCCGCGAAATGAGCCAATATACTCGAAAATGGCGAGAAATTGTGTGGGAGGCGCCCTCACGCGGTGTGCGGTATGTGAACGGCTGCACGCTTTTTCGGAGAGTGACTGGGCTCGCTGTTCGCGGCCACTGCCGGAGCACACACGCCGAAGCCTATTCTGGCGCAGGAATTTCCATTTGTATCAGAATGGCGCACTTGACGACGGTTGGCGACAGCATCTATTTAATTCTGGCGTCACAGTACAAGTTTCTTTTTTTAATGTTATAAGATATGGCAAGAAGAAAGTCCGTCGGTTACTTTAACGTACAACACGATAACGCATTGCGAAATAATTAAGCGAATAAGTGACCCAGCCACTAATGGTCCACAAATATTGCTCTGTCCCATTATATATGCGAAATTGCTGGCATTATTGCTTGCAGCCGTAAGGTTTTTATTAGACTGGCACGCGGATTCTGAAAATGTGCGTCCTACATGCATGCTTGCCCCGATAGCAAAGTCGATCATTGGCTAAGTCATTCACTCATGCGTACTAATTGAACGCATTGAAAACATATTGAACGCATAGAAACACAATTCTTCGTACTGTTAGCTCCGCGGACCGCCCTTGAAATCGTGTTCAGTTTTCGTTCGCGAACAGGCGCGAGTGATTCTTGTCATACCGTTTGCTTTATCGCTAAAAACAGTTCTTTCTTCAAGCTTCTTCGCAAAACTGCTTTATTCATACCGCAAGGCCTGAACCCTAATCAAAAATTTAAACATTGGTTACGGCGTCGCATAAGATACCATGGTTCAGTCTACATTTCTAAGCATTTCCCGCCGTATCGGTAGAATATGAACACATCTACTTTACTGTTGCTTCTTCTACCTCAACTAGCGAATGCTTTATAGATGGCGTTCAGCGAGGGCAGGGGAGGAAGCGTGGAGAGGGGGAAGGGGTGGGGAGAGGGCAAACGTGATCGTGAATGCACGTACAGTAAATAACTTCGATGCCAATCACTGCCAACATGACCGAGGGCTCGCTTTTCTAATGAAACCTGCAGTGGCTGTATGTGCTCAATATGTTATGTATCACGTACGTAAAGGACCCAAGAATTGCTTTTTGGAAACGCCGAGATCTGGAAAAAATTGTAGGACAAAAATATTAAAATGAAGCAAGGACCACCAACCACACCATCACGAGCCCGAACTCACGAACCCGATGGGGTTAGACAAGTCACCTGTGGCCCAAGCTATTACACAACTTGGGCGACTGTGTCGGAGTAGCAGGCGTGACGACGACGCCATGGCAAGAGTAAGATCCCGAAGCTGGAATTATGACGATGGAACAACCACAATGGCTTAACTACCACGACCACATGCCGAACGGCACAAGCAGAATGACAACTTCGGCCATTTGGTCGGTGTAAGAAGATAGATAGATAGAGAGATAGATAGATAGATAGATAGACTTAAAACGGCTTCAGTAATCAAAGGTGCTATTCGCAATGATAAGTGTGCATTTATTATCGTATAGGCACATTAGCCAGTCATCTTGTATCATGAGGTCTTGGCCTTACTTTCATTTGATTTGTTGAGCTGGGTTAGTAACGCTTGGTTAATGTCACAGTCGTACGTAAACATGCGAATATTTCAAGGTACATGGAGGTGTAGGTAATTAATGTATATTAAGAATAAAAGAGGACAGAGCCTTCAGGTAATTGAAACGGGCTAGACAAGTTGATCTTTTTGAATAATAATTGCGAACTGTTACATAGGAACCCCTTACTCCAATTGATCTATTGCCGCGTGCAAGCTTGGAAGTATAATTTTAGCATTAGGTGTTTGAGGCGTACTTTATTAAAAGCTTTAGAGAAGTCGAGGAATATGGAATCGGTTTGTACGTTAACATTAAGGTTACCAGAAAAATCATCAGCAAACAAGGCCAGCTGGGTCTCGCAAAAGAGAACTGTGCGAAACCCATTGTGGGAACGGTGAAATAATTGAGATGTCAAGGAAATTCATAATGTAAGAGTAAATGAGGTGTTCTATGAACTTGCATAGTACGCTTGTCAAGGAGACCGCTTGGTAGTTCACAGGTGGGTTTTAATGCGAAAACATTATATGGCACACGAGGCGGAAAATGTCGCGTAGTTTTCGCCGTTGGCGTGACCAAACGAGGGTGCAAAAAAAGTGAAGTGGGCCAATCGAGGCAGTTGATGACGTCCATTAAGGCAAATGTTTTTAAAGCAGAGCAAATTAAGGCAAAGAGAATGAAGGCGAAGGTGAATAAGCCGAACTTACACAGGCAGGCTCATTAGGATAGATTTCATTACGGCACCCGAACCCACGACCATTAGGTGGGAGTCAAACCCACGAACTTTGGTGTTATTAAGGATGAGGTAATTAAAGCACAGTTATTGAATGCCTGTTGCGCGTGTCCTGCACAGCAGGCACACCCATACATGTCGCTTGCTGACAGCGCTGAACCGCCTACTGTGGCCGCGCAGCTCATTCGAGCCTGTGGAATCCTCTGGAGCAGCCTGTGCTGCACCTACATATGTAACTTAAGACGGATGGCGCTTCCAGCATGGAACTCTGCACAGCATTTACAAATAATAGCAACACTGTGAACAACAACTTTTCTCTTTGCCGTTCTCTACTTCCTACTATGCTGTCCATAGCTGTTTACCCTATCCCCCTGCTGGCCAATGTTCCGCCATTAGCTGTCCGTAAGGCAGTTAATTGTGGTCTGGTCAGCAGAACACCTTCTTTGTTGTCACAACCACAAAATGTCGCAGTTTCGCCCGAAATGCGAAGCATCGATCGCGATAGCTAATTAGTAGAGAGCTATACGAAGCTAGGATAGTAGTTGAATGAGCCGTATAAAGTTGTAAACTTTCGCTTACTAACAACAATACATGCACGGTGTCACGTGCGCACAGGCAAACATTAACAAATCTCGCTCGATGACCACGGAAACTCGCTGTGAAAACGCCGGAGTGAGAAAACGCGCCAGTAGCAGCGGGCAAATTCACCTTTGCGCTGTCTTTCGTCTCGCGTCAACGCGAACTAAACTTCGAAAGCACAGCGGATATGAAGCTACCGGCACTCGGCGCATGCACATTGTCCCCATCGCAGATCGCTTTTCAAGATGAGACCCGCGCGGGTGCGCACTTCGCCGATCGCTCCCAAGATACCGCGCCCACGCGGCCGCGAAGAGATCGGCAGCCAACGGAGCAGAGCGCCCCCCCCCCCCTCCTTCTCTCTCTCTGTCGCCTCGTCCCTGTGCATCGCACGCTAAACACCGCGCGCTTCCAGCCTGCCTTCCTCCTTCGCGCGTGCTACATTGAGCCGCGATTGCCGGGTCACCCTCGTACGCTTTCACTCGCACACGCTGCGTACAGCGGGCAGCGACGATTTTGTCGCCATTGTACTTTATGCGGAACCTCCCGGCGACGCCAGAAAGGCGCTTGGAGTCCATATAATTGTTATTGCAATAATATTATCGATTGCTCGTCGGCTGCTCGTGGCAGTTGCGTCATGAGGGTCAGGCATCTTCACTAAAACGAGGATAGGGGAGACGAAAACGGTGGTCTGCTTTGGGCATTTCTTATTGTCGTGCAAGCACTGGGGGTGGATGGACGAAACTTATTTTTGTATGTTATTCCCGCATGCTACTTCTACTACAAAATATATACAAATTGACGCAAGCCGCCAGCAGTGCGCTCCACTATGAGAAAAAACCGGTCATGCCATTGTTCACCCGCCGTGGTTGCTCAGTGGCTATGGTGTTGGTCTGCTAAGCATGAGGTCGCGGGGATCGAATCCCCGCCACGGCGGCCGCATTTCGATGGGGGCGAAATGCAAATCACCCGTGTACTTAGATTTAGGGCACGTTAAAGAACCCCAGGTGGTCCAATTTTCTGGAGTCCCCCACTACGGCGTACCTCATAATCAGATCTGGGTTTTGGCATTTAAAACCCCACAAGTTAACTTTTTCATGCCATTGTTCAGTATCTTGTATTCTTGTCGACCTTATGCGCAGCAACAAAACGACGATGCCCTGCCATGGCAGCACTCGTCGCTTACGAAACGTAAGGGGGGGGGGGGGGTCGTTTTCCTCGAAGAAAGCAGATCTCTGTCACAATTATTGAATAGCATGCTTTTTTTCTATCATGCGTGAGCGGCGTAGCGTGGTAGTCGAATCTGAACTACTCGCAAGATGGCTTCCGTGGTACCCCCACGTTAGGCAGTTCTGATGAGTGCTGCGTGCCGAAGGCGTAGTGATACTGTGTACTCAAAAGACTGATATCTGGCATGTTTCAGTTTATACATCAATAATAACGTCAAATAATCTGCTACACCTAATCAGTAGAATCACCTAAAATTTGACGTTGAAAAACCCACGCTTGTACTTAAGATAGAGTAATTGTATTGTTGTTGATATTATAGTTAAGTTGTTTGTATTATCGAACTTATGTATGATCATGTCTTTCATCTTGCGATCTGCCTTGTAAAGGGTTTCTTTGTTCAGTGAAGTTGTTTTTAGTGACCAAACTCCTTCAGAAGGTTTGTTAAAATGAATCTTCCTTTGCCAGTTTCATCTACTTTCCCACTGCTGGTGGAGCGGTCTCGCCGAATAGCTCTTGTTGAATGTGTCATACTGGAAATAATGTAGTCATATAACCATTGTCATCCCATCTGACTGCTGGCTAGAGTCTTTTACGAATGACCTGTATGGGGCATAGTGAAAACACCTGAATTCATATGAAATAAGGTCGTGTTTTTGGCACGTAAATTTTTTCCACAGTGGAAAATGTGTCTTAATAAAGAGTAATAGTCGCCACGTGCAAATTTTCGCTAAGGAGGAAGAGTACACTTCACAAACATCATGAAACCTTCGCTTGAACCGATACCCACAGCACTTGGAAACTGCAGAACTACTGCGGGCTGGTAGTTAGGTAAGGACACAGCTGAGCAGACACACAAAGCAGCATCATAAATTACACAGCTGATAATGCCGTTAGTACTACGGGGCATTTCTTTCCTACATGAGGGCAATAAATGAATATATGAGTGAGCTCGGTAAAATTAGAGGGTTTGCGATGGGGGACATATTTGCACAGTGCGGCAAGCAACAAAATGCAAAATCAAAGCTGTTCGCTGCAGTGCCTGAAAGAGACGTGGATATCGGGATATGCAATACTCACCTAAATATTACGTTCTGACTTGCACGCTGCCTTCAAGGATCAGTGCATATAAACGAAGGAAACCACTTCCGTCTAACACTACACGTGCCTCTTGTGGTATGTGATGACTACTGCCAAGGTTTACGTAGTGCTTCAGGCAGGTTCTCCGTTTTCCGGCCGACCTCTCTACACTTTCAATCAATGTAAGGTACCTCTTCAGGCATGACCTTTTTTATTCATTCAGGTAGTTTGTATGTGCTATCATCTGCTAGTTCCATTTTCTGATTTATTATGTTAGGTTTTTAAGTGCTACTGTACTTGTTATTTTGTACCTGTATTCCTGCTTTGTCGCCACCCCACTGCTATGCCAAAGAGGTGTTGTGGGCACCTAAATAAATAAATGAACGAATAAACAAAGCTATCCCTGTACTGCATATGTCACATGATCGGCTGACATTTAAGGAAATATGCGATAATCGAGGTCTCGATGCCGCACACAGCCTTATCGCCCATTTTACATTGTAGCATATAATGCATACAACGCGTAGATTTACTCACGTAAGCGCAATTCTAATCGTCCCCAAATACGGCATATTAGCAGCTACAATATAAACACACGGCATCCCGGGCAACGTGGTAAATTGAAAGCATTAGCATGCCGTGCTTGAGTTTTACCACGCTGGCTCGGATGAGAACTTCAAAGCCATTTACGGTCTATACTCCATGGTGTCGCAGTGGAACATCATTTGATCGAAAAATGACCAGTCGCCATCGTCCTGAGCATCTTCTGCTCCGTTGGCTCTTTACTTCTCTACGTCAACAGGCGCGGAAACTTGTACCGCATGGGCTGCTTTTTTTTCTGCAGAGCTGAGACAATGGTCCTCTGCACAGATCCCACGCGCTTTATACTTACGGGAGTCTGCACCCAAGAGAGGCAACTTATACCGGTACCGCACGAGCAAGTTCTTTATGGCGATCGGATCGCGGCAGATTCACAACAGAAGGAATCGTGATAAAAAAATCGGATCTCGATCGGTCTATGTCGCGAGTGAAAGAGCTCCCGTAAGACTCCTGTAATAAATTTCGAATACACATCTGTCACTGTTGTTGAACATCAAATTTCTCGCCACCCGCCGTGGTTGCTTAGTGGCTATGGACTTGGGCTGCTAAGCACGAGGTCGCGGGATGAATCCCGGCCGCGGCGGCCGCTTTTCGATGGGGGTGAAATGTGAAAACACCCGTGTACTTAGGGTGCACGTTAAAGAAACCCAGGTGGTCCAAATATCCGGAGTCCCCCACGGCGGCGTGCCTCATAATCAGATCGTGCTTAAGGCACGTAAAACCTAATAAGCACATGAAGTAGCGCAAATAATAATTTATTCAAAATTCTCGCCACCTCGCTCCAGAAGCACTTCCTCATGCGCGTATTTTTTGGTGCTTGTGCTTCACCTGCCAAAGTGCAGGCCGAGCCTCAATGCCGGCCATCAGTGCTTGATTACTGACGACCTCTATCGCCATTGTGCGGCACGAAACCAGCGGAGACTCCCCGCGTCTCCACAACAACCTGCTTCCAAATCCGCGCCGCAAGTTTACATACCAGCCAGGTGGCGTCATTGCACAGGCTGGCCCTTCCGTGGCGTTCGCTCAAAATGACGCTCAAAATGATGAACTCTTCCCTCTCTAGACGCTTAGTTGAAGCGCGCACAGTGTCGTTGACGCGGGATGAGTAGCCAGGCCTGTACATCAATCCGCGTGTGGTTGGGCCTTGACAACTTCTGCCCTGTTTTTGTGCGATTAGCTGTCTTAAATGCAACTGGGTTGTCGCTAAAGCACAGTGCTCTATTCATGCTGCAAAATGTGGAGCAGTAGCGAGAAGGCATGTGCTGTAGTTGGCTACCAAATAGTTATCGGCATAATAAGAAATGGAATGAATCTATGCGACCAAGTTCACGGACAGTAGCTACATGAGAACTGCCTGTGTTGCCGGCCGTGCACGATGCATGACTTTCCCTGAGGGCAAAAACGTTCACTCATGCGCCAGTGTTGTACTGCTAGCCTCTAATGAAATAACTTTATACCAAACTCTCGGCAAGAGTAGGTATCGCTATATACACATTGACAAAGGGAGTACACGCAACTACACCAACTCACCTTGCAAGCTTACGCCCACTCTATAGTGGACGTATAAAGATAAGCGAGTCGGCGCACATTTGAATCAATGCGCCAAAGTATGAGTTTTGGCGTCTACACTGACAGCAAACATTTGTTCGAAGCTGAACGTATCTTGAAAGACCACAGAAAAAGTTAGTGTCTAGTGATAATACGTCTATGCTACAAGCTGCTGCAAAGTTCAGAACATCGACGTTCCAAGTCTTGTGCGCAACAAGAATAAATCTCCGAACTGAGGACGCCCGGAAGCGATTAGGCAAATTATAAAAAAATCGGATGATGACCACACCGAGGAGCATTACTGAATCAGGAACATAACAAGCCGTTGCTCAAAGTGTTTGCAAATAAACAACAAACAGCAAAGCACACTGATCGTGATTCAATTCATAAGCGGAAAGTAAGGATATCGTGAAATGCATTGCTAGCGCCGCTTTTAGCAGAAACAACGTGTAGGCTACTTGAGCTGTTTGGACAAAGCGTAATGAGCTCGGCAAGAGCCTACATGTCCTCTTAAACTGTGGCCAAATTTTCGTGTGGTTCAGCCACTCATCATCCATGCTATCTACAGGAATAGAAGTTCCCTGATCCACAAAGGGCGTCATGCACATGTATTGTAAAAACAGAGGCAACGGAGGCAGCTCACGCAAATAATGGCCGCGTCACCATGTGACCAAGCATTGCTTTGTAGTATTGGGTTGTTTTTCCATTCGGTGGTTGTTGTATATTCGTTGAATTTAGTCTGATTTGAATTTCTATTGTATTTTCATTGTACTGCGATATATCCCATCGGTGCGATAATAGTGTGTGCAACCAACGTCTACACCGAAATTGCTTGTCATCATTCAGATATAACATTTTGTGAAATACATGTTCACTACCGTACCAAAAAATACTTGTCATCTTTCAGAGTTATCAATTTTTGGCTATATGAACTGTTTAGTAAAAAGAATTGGAATTCTTTAAAGCTAAAGCTAACCAAGCAATAGTGTCCATTGAAGGTTCATTCGTTTTACATATTTTACTTACGCCTCTTGCTCACCATTTTTCCCTCTATAATCATCACACATCGCTTTCATCCTGGTGACACTTCTACGTCGGCATTTTACATTGTCATTACCTATGAAGTGTACTCTCAATTTCATCATAACTTGTGAATGGTGTTGCGCGTAAACACAAACATTGCAAGATAATACAGACTGCACTGTATTAGGGTATATACATGTCACTTACCACTGCACAAGGATTCCGAACAGTTAATTAGGTCTTCACAATTTGCACACGTCATGGGTCTGATTAGCTAGAACCTAAATGAAACGTTTCAAGAAAGCTTCACTTAAGATTGATTATAAATCGATGGGCTGTCGTAACTTTTTTCCATGTTGGTCTCGTTTTAGTTCAGACGTTTCATTATTACAGATGATTTCAAAATAAAAACAAAATGTCACATGGAGATGAAGCTTGACGTCATAGACAGGCTAAGTTTTTGGCCTCTTTGCAGCCATAATACATCGAGGGTAAGGAATACATTTACCCTTTGAAACTCACGACAACTTGCTTGGCCTCGTCAGAACTGAGAGCTGGGGGAATTGGTGTGGTTCCATCTTTAAAAAAACACTGCTCGTTTACGGCCTTTTCGCGCTGTGTTTTGTTAAGATGGAACTTGCTTGGCGCTCTTGGGTCATCCCTCGCTCTTGCACCCCTAAAAGTTGCACATCATTATCATCATCATCACAGCGTTTGAACAAGGAATGATTCTGCAGTCAACAGTTTCGCAAGGGCACTTGCTATTATTCAACATAGCAGCTGCTTTCCTTGACTGCGTTTATGCAGCTCACATGCCGCCACCCAGAGTGGGGTAGTAGATTAGCTAGTGGCACAGGACAAGTCCCGTTTCCGATACACATGCTGTGTTAACAGTCATTGTTCGAACGGCATAAAGACTTATTACAGTTATTATTTTTCTCACATTATAGGTGAATATTATTTTCCTAATTGTGTCTATGCTTGATATAGTGCTGACATTACATTTACTTCCAATACTTAGCAAATTTACTACCTTGTAGAGACGCAAAGCTAAGACGAATTCAACTGCAGTTTTTTTTCGGCCGATACAAATGGCAATACTCTGTTTATGCCCTCCTTTTTGAGTTGTCAGTGTTGAAAGCAAAAGGCAGACGCTGTTCAGAGGAGTATTACCACGAGCGTAAAAAAGTAATTAAACTGAGCGAGTTACAACGGCAGGCGTGAAGATCCCTTTATCACATAAATCGGCTTTCAGAAGGCTCAGCGAAAGAATGCATCAAAAGTTGTGTATTCATTAGGAAACAGTTGTTTCATTGTGAGATGTAGCTGGGCTCATGATGCGTCCATATGGCATTCTGCTATCGTTTTCGTCCTTATGGCACGCGCCATTTCTCTTTGCATTTGATGTACAAACGTGAGTATAGCCGTACTTAGCTTTGCTCGCTCATCTCATGGTATAAATAGGTGTTGAGCATTGCTGATTGGTCCAAGATGAATAGCAACTTAGGAGAGCAGTTTTTGGGGAACGATTTTAGTGTCTAAAGCCAGCATAACAAGACGGCGAAATTTAGGAGCCGGTAGAAACGACCAACGAAGATATGAAATTATTCATGGCGTAACACAGCATCCATAAATGGTAACCGGGTGACACAGCAACGTAGTGAAATCTCGCAGGAGGGCAAGCTGTGCATCAAAGGATACAGATCTTGTTGCTGTAATACTAGAATTTGAATGGTCGTGCGTCACCAAGAGAATTATTTTTATATATGTTTATTTGATTACAAATACCGCAGTCCTAATTTGGCTCAAGCAGGAGGTGCAATCAAATAATTAACACAGTACAGGCAACATCAAAACTGAATGAATTAACCTTCAAGTAGAAATGCACAAAATATGATTGTACACAATACATACATAGACAACATAAAATCCAAATATTATGCACGCTACAATAAAATCTATTACAAAAATATAAATGTAATAAATACACTAATAAATTCAATCCCACCAGGATGTACTATTGCACAACTACAAAATAGTGTTATCGATCTGGTAAGCAAAATTATCGGCTTCAAAGACACTTACTGACAGAGAGTTCCACTCATTCACCGTTCCAGAAAAATAGCTATTTTGGTTGGCGATAGTTCGAGCGAAAATGAGGGCTAATGAATATATATGGTTAAGTTTCGCCTTTCTAGTAGAGAGCGGTTTTACACAGTCTGCTAAATGTATTGAAACATTACAAGACAAGTTTATTATAAAAACGATGTGTGAATGATTTTTCTGCGGTTTTCTAACGTTAATTTAGTTAAGTTTATTGTCCTTAAAAACCTCCGGAGGGGATATTAGATAAGGGGTTGGTTTTACATAAGTTCCGCCTCATGTACGCATCATTAGCTACATGCAAAGTGATCAATCACACGCTGTTGGAACAAAGACGTGCAATTTATGCCCGTCTTGCTTATAAACGTTGGAATTCTGTTTTGTTTCATAAGCTGTGTCGGCGAATCAGGTCGTCTGTACTTGTCCGAAATAAACCTACCCACTTTTCAGTGTATTCTACTTGGCCAGCACCTTTTTTTTAAATAGGTCCCAAATAATGGAAGCATGTACAAGTACGGAGGTTATATAGACATTAAAAGCTAATATTCTTGTTTCTTAGGTTGAGTAATAGGACAACAAGGTGAAAGCAGGAGAAAACGTTTTAAAAAGTGGAATTGCCTTTTTCAAGGCGACGTATGCTCTGCTCGAAAGGTACATACACGGTGTTTCATTTTAGGTGCACCAACTTTTTACAAATTGCCTGTGGCAGATACCACAAATATAATCCTTGATCTGATCTATTCAATCAGGCGGTCATTACTTCCACGAGAAATCAACACGGCTAATTGAATAATTAACATAAGTACGCTAATTACCTTTAATTATTTATTTTACGGCACATCTTTCAATCTATGAATTACAGCCGCTGAGTTGGAGCGAATTCGCAGGACTGAACCAGTTCCGAGACATTGATTTTCAATGAGTCCGAAAAAATGCATTGGTGTTCCAGTTACTTTTGTGCTTCATTGTATAAAACAGACGTTTCCCCCAAAAATTAACTGGAACGCGCATGCATATCGTCATGCAATTTGACAATTATTATGTGGAAACTGGTTCACTCCAGAGATTTGTTCCAAGTGGATACGTCTTGCGAACTCAGCTGCTGTAATTCGTAGATTGAAAGATGTGCCGTAAAGTAATTAAAAGTTAATTAGCGTAATTATGGTAATTATTCAATTAGGCGTTTTGATTTCTCGTGGAAGTACTGGCCGCTTCATCGAGTAGTTTAGATCAAATAATATAAATGTCCTATCTAACACAGTAAATTTTTACAAAAATTGGTGCAGCTAGAATGAAACACCCTGTATAGGTACGTTTCTTCTAAATGGCAGAGAGGGTAAGGTTGGTGGGCGAGGTAACTAGCGAGGGCGTACTAGCGGCGAGGGTTCCCCATGAATGTCTCATGACTTTTGACATTACAGCCAAATGCGTCTCTGATGTGTTTCTTCGGAAATATTCTTATGTTTTCGTACTATAATTCTAAAACTTGTTGGCCACCGTCGTTCTGATGCATACTTGAGTGTTTTTCTTGTGAGCATGAGATGTTTTCCTAATGCGCGCTCCAAAGCAGTTTTCGTGTGACTGTCATGCCTTCGTAATGAACCTCTACTGAGCTTATGCATTAGATTGCTGGCATTCATAGCATTCCTATAACAAAATTATCCACCTTGTCTGGCAACGTTTTTTGAAGTGTCCTGATGGTAGTCAGACCTTATTTAAAGATGTTACTTGTGCCTGACCGTCTTTGGTGCTTGATATATGTATATCAAGCGAAGGTGCAGCACTTTTTCTAACATGTACGAGGGCCAGTACATATGCTGCACATTAGACATTTCTCAACAAATAAGTTGGCAAAAACATTTATTGAACATATACCACGCATCCTTAAACAAAGAAGGATGTTAAATGAAAGGAAGACATAGTATCTGTCTGTTATGGACCTGGTATTTTCCTTTCATTCAATCTCCCTGTTTTTCATTGAGGAGAGGCTGTTTTTGGGGTCTCGGAGGGTCGTCGTTATGAAGTGAGTGCACTTCTACCCTGCATGGTGAAAGGACAGAAAATTAACAAATCTCGGCAATAAACCACAGGAATACACACTCTATCACTTGCTGCGGAACTATTTGAAGATGTGTTAGCTAGTTGTGCGTAAAGTTTATGCGATGTCGGTTCACACAAAGTCGCTGAGGAACCACTGCGTAGCCTTTGAGTGCAGTAGTAGCTACAGTATCCGCCAATTTCTCTTCGCTGTGCAAACGTCAGCTCTACGTGGTGTGTGTACGTGTTGTGAACTACTTTGGTTGTATCGGAGCAGCGTCTGTGTATTGCTAGCGGGAATTGGAAAATCTTCTATCTGATCACTTGGCATGGAAACAAGCATGGGACTGCTCGTATACGGGCAACCCAATGCAACCGCGAGAGATTTAAGTGCCAGCCGTTATAGAATATTTTCATCAGCTACCAGCATAGTTCTCGTGTATTTCAAGACTACTATGTCATGCCTATGCTCACCTCCTGTATGATGACATATATCCCAGTCGAAAAATCCACCAGAATCTATCTAATGTGCTTGGTGGACCCGGCGTAGTGTTTACAGTGAGCCTGGTCTGGTGTGTTTAGTGCATTTGCCGTGGTATCCGTGGTGTGTTCGAGTGTGTTTGGCGTGCTCACCTGGCGCTGTCTGTATCCTGGCGTGGGGTCTTTTCTTGGGACCATGATTGTGCCTACTGGTGTGCTTGCAAAATTCTAGCATGCATCAAAATGTATATAAGATTGTGTGGAACACATTACCTAAGTTTCATGCTGGAGTATATGCATTTACTGTGGTAGCAGATTAGTTATTGACTGACAATTAAATGAGAAAGTTGGTGCGTGTTCATGTTTAACTTTTGAGTGCAAGACAACAACGCACAGAAGGGCGACCAGATGTCCCAAAGCTATCAACATTTATTTTGATGGAAGGATAAAAGAAAACATTTACTCTGTATGTGCACTACTATCACACAAAAATCCTTTCAGAAGGAGCGCACAACTTGCAATACAAGTGTATGAAAGCAAGAAAAACAGTACTTGCGTAAAAAAATTGAATAAATCAGCACGGAGCGATTGCTATTACATGTCATTTGGAGAGTATTCCTCTTTGTGAGGCAATCGTAATGAGAGCTGGCTGACACATGTTGAATTTTTTATGTGCTATTCGTCACTGATTTTGTTGGTCAATCGGTTGCCGTAGCTGAACAAAACAGAAGAACAATCTAAATCCGGTCACGTCTGCTGGATGTATGCGCCTCGTCCCCAGAAACAGCTTCTGCCATTCGAGTCGTCGCACTCTAAACTATTGAAGCGTGGCTTAGCTACCTCTGCATCAACCCTCTCCTGAATATGCTCCTGATAGCAAGCTG
>NC_051163.1:85076398-85180319 GCF_013339745.2 Dermacentor silvarum | reverse complement strand
TGCTCTGACTACTGCTATTTCCTATGTGGCGCGTCCAAACTCGACGGTGGCTGCCTGAATGAGCATTTTGGGCCTCATAAGGTAAGTATTTTTATATTTGTTTCTCTTAATTGCATATTTTGCATTACTTGTGTGAGCCAGATAACAAAATAAACAATGCAACCACCTGCATGAACCTGCTTTAACTGCATGCATCTGCTAACAGTGGCGTGTTAGTTTCGTGTGTGTCTACTGCTATTTCACCTGCACTCGCTATGACTGACTGTGATTTCCAGTGCAGACTGTTAACAGAACCATAACGTGTGCTCTGATTCTGCTATTTCACAATGGGGCGCGTAAAAACTTGACGGTGGCTGCCCGAATGAGCATTTTGAGCCCGCCAACGATAAACAGACTTAACAATAGAGTTTCAATTCAGATATGCCAGCATTTAAATGTGTTTCTATGCCACTTCTTAAATCGAGCACAATGTGTGCAGGATGTTGCTTATCAGAATTGAGCTTCTATTATAAGGAATATGCCATAAATGGAACTGCTTATTTATTTGAGAGATCATGGAATGGATGGTTGGTTGTTGCGAAATCACCTGCAAAATTTTGGTAGCCCTAATAAGACCTGTTCATTCGTTAATAAGAAGCCTTTATGCTTCGTCGAGTGGCTCAATGCCAGACAGCTCGCAGTCGGAGTCGCTTTCTTCAGTGTCATCTTCACCAAGCTGTATGATGATGGGTTGAATGTGCTCAGACCCAGACGTGTCAAGTCTGAACTTTGCCTCCAAGTCCATCACATGCTAAATGCTCTTCCACCAGTGTTCCGCCGTTACCTCCTTGATTTTCTCGCTCAAGATGACGTCGACCGTGGACAGCTTGAAGTGTCTGTTGCCCGCAGCGATGCCATTTTTTGACCTTAGAGAGAGAGGTTTATTTGAAGAAATGCCGAGAGGTCGGCTTGAGCGTTAGTTTCCTCATTTTTGACCTTGGCCCACACAAGCTCAATGGGATTAAATTCGCAGTGTTACGGTGGGAGCCTCAGTACAATGCAACCGGCCCATAAAGCTGTGTTGTCTACGATGTAGCTCAGAAAGCGTGACTTTATAGGTGCCGCCAGCTCAAGCAGCTGCTTCTTTATCATCCTTTCACCGTAGGTGATGTTCTTGCTTGTAAGGCACTCTTGTATCTTTCCCTTCTTCCAGGCCGTCGTCGGCAATTTCTGTTCTCGCCGGCTATGGTGAGGTGCATTGTCTAAAACAATGACGCTACCAGCTGGCAACTTCTGCAGAACGTCATTAAACCTACCCTCAAAGCGATTGCCGTCCATTTCCTTGTGGTAGTCGCCTGTCTTTCGGCCTCGGAATACATCCAAGCAGCCGTCGACGAAACCATCCTCGCTGCCGATGTACGTCACAATCTGGCACCGACCTTTCACAGAAGGTTGTTTTAGACCCGTCGTCAGGCCATTTGCTCGAGCGAACAGGCGTCCGCGCTTCTGCACCACCGTATCTGTCCACACGATCGACCGAGTGTGTCCCGCCGTCATCCATGTCTCGTCCAGGTAGAAGATCTTTCGGCCTTCCGCCCGGTAGCGCTCCACGTCACGGAGGTAGCGATTCCGAAAATCGGTGATGTCATCTATGTCGATAAGCAGCGATTTGCGGCTTCTCTTTTCGTGCTTGAAGCCGATCTCGGCAAGCAGGCGACACACAGTACACCGCCTTAGTGATGGGAGTTCCATACGCTCCGAGAAGTCGGTAGTTATCTTCTCTACCTCCGGTATCTCGTTGCGTTGAAAGAAATCGTGCACAAATGACCTCAGCGCGCACAACGTGAAGCTGTCAAACTTCGTGCTGCGTCTTATCTTCTCCGCATTGCGTGGGCGCTTTCGCGAGGGCGTCGTCAGTTTGCCACCCGAAAATGCGAAGTTTAACTTCCTCCCTCACCCTGAACACACTCCTTTCGCTGACACCGAGCATGTCGGCGACAAACTTGCTCGTGTCCTCCACGCTGCGTTCAGGGTGCCTGTTACGCCAAAACGTGTAGCAGTGGAAGATCATGTAGCGTGAATCGCTGTTCAGGATGTGGCCGCTCTTGTTTTTGCCGAGGCTCCTTGGTGGTGTGGTCATCGAGGCGACACAAGGCTCGTTCGGCAACAGAGGATCGCGTTCCGATGTTACCTCGCTGGGCACCATTGAGGAAAACTAGCACGGAATGCCGCAGCACGATCGTGCTCGAACTCACGAGATTGCAATTCGCAACCTCGAAAATAAAGGGAAAAAATATGAATTAAATAATAAGCCTAAAACATTAAAAAATAAGCTTCTGCAAACACACAAAAAGTATATATGAATCTTATGCTATTAAGCCAGCGACTGCTTTATAATTACACGCCCGGTGCCATCGATCTTGCTCCGTAGCAGACGACGCACCGCGTTGTAGAAGGCACGGAGTTATTTTATTGCGATAGCAATTATATGGACACTCCAAAGCAGAATTCTGCCGTCGCCGTCGCCGTGAGGCTCCGTATGACGTCAACGGAGAGGAAATCGTCGCCGTGCGCCGAACGCTGTATGCGCGAGTGAAAGGGCGCGAGGGACGCGCGCTTTCACGGGGAGTGAACCCACGGCGGAGAACACACGCTCGTTCTGCGCCGTGCTCCCTTAAGGGCTGCAGAAGTGGGCGTCTCTTTCCTCCTTTACAATCACCATATATGTAGAGCAAACGCGCCTTCTTCCGACCTGCGAAATGCCGTGGGGGGGGGGGGGAGGGATGGGGGGGGGGGAGGTAGGCGACGTTTAGCTGCGGCACCAAGTGCCTCTTTATATAAAAAAAACACCGCAAATCCACGGGGTGAATGATGATGAGTGGGCGAAGCTCCGCAGGGAATCATCGGTAAACCGTGAATCTTCCGTGTAATTAATTCGCCCAGTCTCGCCGCACTAAATCGAACGATTGACTTCCACCAATGACACGCGCCATATGTGACGTCATTCCTATTTTATAACAGCGCCCTTCATTACAATTGCACCTTCTCCCGCTTAAGGGGACGCTAGCACAAGCGCGTTAGAAACGTGCAGTACTCTCTAGTAAGGGGGAGAGGCCACAGCGTCTTACGCAGCCGTTTACACATGCCGGAACGTGCACCGCGTTTGCCGACGCCTTTCACATGACTGCTGAGAGAGTATAACCCCCGTATTCATAAACGCTCCTCGACTTGAACTTGACTTGCCACCGCCTTCAACGCGTTTCGAACGCGCTGCCCAAGGCGGTGGCAAGTCAAGTTCAAGTCGAGGAGCGTTTATGAATACGGGGGTAAGGCGGAGAGGCCACAGCGTCTTACACCAGCTTCTTACACGGGCCGTAAGGCACTAGCAAAAACGCGTTAGAAACGCGCAGTCTTTCGTTAATGTTGGGTATTTATTGTCATCGTGGTGCGTGTGTCCATGTGCGCTTCGTGGCGTAGTGGCTAGCGCCGCGCGTTCGGAAGCGAGGGGTCCCTGGTTCGATTCCGCGCTACGGACGCAACTTTCGCAATTTCTTTTTCATAAAAAACGCCGGAAGCGTTCTCCGGAAGCCGGTAGCTGGCTTCCGGAAGCGGAACCGGAAGTGGAACCGGAAGCGGAAGTCGGCTTCCGGTTATACTCTACATATACATATATATGTATATATGGGTATACATACATATAGGGACACACAATGCCATCTATTGAGCAATTCATGAAACTAGACGTGGCTACCTACTACGACGGGGACGAACGGGTGCCGCTAGAAGGAGCTTCGCCCCAAAAACGTTGTGCGGCGACAAGGTGGTAAAGACTTCCGACGCTGCTCGACGAGTGTCCCGTTCTGATGTCGTCGAAAACCTTCGAGCTGCCCCCAGGACTCCGGCAACAGTCACCAACGCCGCACGCGTTTTGTGCGAACGCGGGCAAAACGCCGACGGCGTCGACAACAGTTCTGCGTGTTGCCGGTGCTACTGCATGTCCAAGTTTATACAGCTGATAAAGCTACCATCATAACTTCGTATAGCTCTCTACAAATTTGCTATCGCAATTGATGCTTCGCCTTTTGGGTGCAACTGCGACAACTTTTTCTCTCGCGATCCGGCATGTGCTGTGGCATTTCCATCACGATAGGTTTACCAAACCACTCGTCAAGATCCACAAACCTTATGTATAGCGACAAATACGCGTTTTAGAAGCAGTCACAATTTTTTGAGCGGGACTATTTCGTTAGTCGCGGAGGAATTGGCTGCTGCGCTTCTGTCAGCTGGGCGGGGCCTCTCCTGTCTTCTAAAGTTGTACCCGACTATAGTTGCAATGCAAGACAAAGTACAACCGACACCGACGGGCTTCTCGACGGCCACGCAGTCACCGCTTTAGTGGACGCAGAAGCTGACTACTCCGTCATGAGTGGGCCCATCGCCGCCCAGTTGAAGAACATTAAAACAGCATTAGAAGGCCCTCAAATTCGGACCGCTGCAGGACACCTAATAACGCCGACAGAGATCTGCACGGCAAGAATTACCGTTTATGACCGGACCTACCCTGCTACCTTCGTTATCCTCCACAGTGTTCACGAGACATCATTCTCGGCATGGACTTCCTCAACCAACACGGCCCCTTCTTTCATATTCTGAGATGCTACAACACCTCCGACTGAGTAGACGCACTTTACCCCCGCCTGATCGCACATTAGATAAAGCAACGTAGGTAGCATGGAGACGCTTACAAACATTGTCCTTTCCAAACCCTTATTTATTTTCAAAGATAGATTCCATGAGATACAATCCGCAATGCAAATTCTGTCTCCAGATGGCCACGTTATACGACATGGTCTGGGCCTGCCAACAGAATCCGCAAATATCGGCCACTCATAATCCAACGACAGTCGAGTGGGAGGCGGCCCTGTCCAGCTCGGACCCAGAACAGCAACAAGCCCTGGTCAACCGAGCCCGGATAGCGGCAAAAGCCAATGGTCTTCCGGACTAGGAGGTCCGACTACAAAACGGCTAATAATTTACAATAATAAATGTTTTATACTCTCGCTCCCAACCAACACGGCGCAATCATCGACCTGAGGTCGTAGTCGATAACACTGTCCGAAGATCAAACGATACTGCCAGAGAGCGCTCGTAGTCACCATGCCTTAATTGTGCTCGAAGATCAAGTCAAAAATCCGCCTAGCTCCAGCATTGTCATTTCCGTAGGCACCGAAACACCCGCAGACGTAGAGGGCATCATCGAGGGCGACCAACGATTACTGCTCGACCGTGAAATTTTTCTTGCAAGAAGGATCGCTCGACTGCATGGAGGAAAAGCGAACGGGACGCTGACAGACGTCATCCAGGAGTTCAAGCACATCAACAAGGGCAGGAAGATCACATACATCGAGGAACTGTGGAAACCAGCAATTTGTCCTCTCGGATTCTGCAGTATCCACCTCGACTACCACAGTTCCTGAGCCAGACTTCAACATAAATCCAAGTCTCCTCAAGAGTAAGCCGCAACAGCTCAGAAGCGTTCTCTGGCGATACAAAGACCAATTTTCAACGTCATCGAGGCTTTGACAAACACCAGTTGCAAATCATCGCATAAATGCCGAACATTGCGCTCGACCATTCCGACAGAGCCCTTACCGAGTTTCGTCGCGAGAACGTGAAGCTAAAAGGTATGGGCAGTTATTGTGCACTTCTTGATCATCTGTATATTATCATCATCATGTGTGTGTCCTTCGTATTCATCGCGCGTGTTGGTGCATCGTCAGTGTGGTCAGGGCCGAGGTTCCTTCGCCTTGTCTCTCGGGCTCAATAAAGGCCAGCCCTTACTGTGACGTCAGAAGTGGTGGAGGTGCGTCTCGGTCCCCCGTCCTCTGCACGACTGGCCTACCCCTGGAGCTTTGTTTAGGTCGCCGCTTGTGCCCGCTGTCCGGCAGCACGTCGCAGGACCAACAGCGCGCTTCTACTCTAACCATCCCGTCACAGCAAGCCGCACCTTATCTGATCATCAGCGGCCACCAGCGTGACCCCCATCTGTTCGCTGGTCTTAGCGGCGAAGATGTTGAGGACTGGATGGACGATTACGAGCGCGTAAGCTTTGCTAATCGGAAGGATGATCTACTCAAGCACCGCCGAGTCTCGTTCTATCTGATGGGTGTGGCCAAGACCTCTTGTTCAACCATGAGATCGATTTCGCCGAGTGGACGAGCTTCAAGCAGCAGCTTTGGCAAGTTTTTGGGGCGCCGGTGGTTCGCTCCGCCCTAGCGAAGAAAGCGCTCGATGGTAGCGAAAAACACGCCGGTGAGTCCTACACATGGTTCATCCAGGATGTTCTTGCACTCTGTCGCCGAGTCAATGACGCAATGGCTGAGTCGGACAGGGTGCGTCATATTCTGAAAGGGATTGGGACTGTGGACTTCAACGCGCTCGCCATCATGAACCCGGCTACCGTGGCTGACATCGTCTTGACGTGCCAGCACCCCGACGAGCTCGAGTCCGTACGCTTGCAGCCGGGCTTCTACGAATACCGTTCTGCGGCAGACCCTGACCGGCGTGTCACGATCCGGGCGATTATACTTGAAGACATTAAATCAATTGGCTTGTCACCTCCGTTGGTGTTTCCTGCTCAGCCTCCTGGTGCAACGTTGTGAAACGTCATCAAGGAGGAGCTCGCGTCCATTACCTGTTCTGCGCATGTGAACTCCCTGCCACTCGCCCCTACCAACATGCGCGCAGATTGCCACCACTCCTCCAACCAGTGTCAATTCAATGTTGCCTCTACCCACACACGTGCAGGTTATGTCGTTTCTCCGGCCGAAGTCCAGTCTATGCCACTTGAGCGTTCATCAACCCATCTGAGCGCACTATATCCATCGCACCGAAAGCCCCCTACTACCCACATTAGTGTGCGTCGTGTGCCATCTACTATTACTGTGTTTATCGCAGCCATATATCACGTTTTTGCTGCAAGTGCCTACAAGATGAGCGTCGCGGGTATACATGTATGCACGCAATGCGTTTTCTGGTGGGGCCTCTTATCAAAGCCGGCGTCAACAAGTGGACAAAATGCTGCACGACGACAGTCATGCAGTGAAAAGCTCGTGGGCATCTCCTGTAGTCTCGTTGAAGAAAAATCACGGAACCCTACGTTTCTGCGTCGATTATCATGGACTGAACAAAATCGCGAAGTAGTATACCCCATCCCACGGATACACGACGCATTGGATCAGCTCTGCAATGCTAAATACTTCTCGTCGATGGATCTCAAGACTGGCTACTGGCAAATCGAAGTCGACGAGAGGGATCGCGATAAGACCACCTTCATCACGCCAGACGGCCTCTGTGAGTTGAAGGTGATGCAATTCGGACTTTGCTAGGTGCCTGCAACGTTCCAGTGCGTGATGGACAGGGATGTTAGCACGACTTGTCTTGTTTACTTGGATGACGTCGTCGTCATTGCCGGAGATTTTGGCGATCACCTTAGCAGCTTGCGACAGTACTAGAAGGTTCACTCTGAAGCCGGAAAAGTGCGGCTTCGCTTGCGATGAGCTCGTGTTCCTGGGCCACGTAAACAGTATATCCGCAGTCCACCCTGACCAGCAGAAGACATCTGCCATCGCTAACTTCTCACAGCCCACCGACAAGAAGGGAGTGCGAGATTCCTTGGCCTGTGTGCCTATTACAGGCGCTTTGTCCACGAATTTTCTCGTATGGCCGGGCCATTAACATGTCTCACGAAATGAGGCGTCGATTTGAAGTGACAAACGCCGCAAGCCGAAGCCTTCTAAGAGCTTAAACAACGCCTGCAGTCACCAATAGTACTCGCCCATTTCGACGAAGACGCCGGCACAGAAATCCACCCCGACGCAAATAGCATAGGCCTCGGCGTCATCCTAGTCCAAAGAAAACACAGATTTGAAAGGGCTATAGTTTACGCTAGCCGGTCGCTGTTGAAAGCAGAAGCAAATTATTCGACGACGCAAAAAGAATGCCTTGACATCATTTTGGGCTACCATGAAAATCTGTGACCACCATGTATTGTGTTGGCTGGCAAATCTAAATCTTCAGGGCTCTTCGGATGATGGAGTCTCACGCCTCAGGAATTTGACACCACTGTCGTCTGCAAGTAGAGACGGTAGCGCACTGATGCCGACTGCCGATACGCCGACGACGACTTAACGAGAAACTGTTACGACGCTATTTAAGGCCCTACAATATTGTCCGACGTATTGGCTCACTGGACTATGAGATCGTGCCACACGGCATTTCCTAATCACAGCGGCGCCGCGTACAACCTGAAGTCGTCCACGTGTTACGTCTTCAGCCTTTCTACACCCGCTGACGAACTTAGGGACTTTGTTTCTTTGTAGTCGTTATTTTTTCTTCATTATGCGTGGTAGTGTTATCACTTTTCTCTTTCCAACATCGGGACGATGCAATGCGGAGAGGGAGTCATTGACACATGCACTTGTATATCTTTGTCCGGTGATCGCATTTCACCGGCTTACAACTGTAACTGTTCTCGCTCAGCGCAAGACTAAGGCCCGGATTCAGAAATTCTCCTAACCTTAGACCGTTTCCCTACCTTACGCAAGGAGTCCTTCATGCTACCTAAACGTTAGGCGCCCTCAGAAGGCCATCGCGAAATCTAAAAGCTTCCTTTTACCTTCCCTGCGGAAGGAGCGCCTCACTAAAGTCCCTAGATATTTTTTTGCTTAAAATCCAGGGACTTTACGCCTCACCAAAGGAAGTGGAACGTTACAGGCTTCTGGTTTTGAGATTACTTACGAAAATATGCAAAATATTTCTAATGAATTGCAAAAGTAAACTTCCGGCGCTGTTAGAATTGCATTTAGACTTCTATATAAGGGCATAAATACCGTTTCTTTCGTCAAGGACGTAAAAATAGCTCAAAAATGATGCACATGGCAGGAAAGCAAGCTCATCCCAGCAACTTTGGCAGCATCTGACAGTTCGGTTAGTCAGGCGTCGCTTTCTGTTGCTTTTTGGCCTGCGTTTTGTTTCGTGCGTGTGTGTGTGTGTGTGTATGTGTATTTGCCATGCCGGGCAAAACTTATTTCACGGAGGAAGAAAAATTGGCTGTGGCTTAACTCAGTTATGCCTGGGTGTGCGTAGCTAGAGGTACGGTTAATCTTATTGTTTAGCTTGGTTCTCTCTACGGTTACATCTTTTTCATTTAGCTTCGTACGTCTGAATGTTTAGGTTTGGTCATTACCTCTCGTTAAGTTATGGTTATATTAAAGACTAGACATTATTAAATGGTAACGTATTTATTGTGAAAGTCTTCATCTTGTTGTTTCTCAATTGCCACAAAGACGGCCCGATGGTCGGTGAGGCGGGAGGATAAGGGGTTGTCGTCCAGTGACTTGAACACGTTTCGGGTGCTATCCTCATCTGAATCCACTCGCCTGGCCACTTCGTACTTACGACGCTTCTCGAGGCGTGCGGCTCGTTTTTCCTCCGTCTCTTCTGCGTCGTCTACACCGGGGATTTTAATGGGTGTATAAGTAAAATCTATGCACCCAGTAACCCCGGGGAATCCTCCAATGGCATAGAACCTAGTCATGACTGACCTCGCTTCACTGGCGTTTCGCAGCCGAACGTACTTGGGATACAGACGTAGGCATATCAGCTGTGTCTTATCTCAAATGCATCGGCATATAGAGGGTTGGGATACACACACAAGGTCCCCTACAACAGTTTGCATGGCACCCGTTCCGTAAAAACGCAGTGTGATGAGGACCTTCAACAGAGCAGGTAGCGGCGCTCCTCTGTTGTCAGTGTTACAATGCGGTTGCAGTTCTGCCAGTATGGCTGTAAAAGCTCGCTTGCAAAACCGATAGCGGGCCAGAAAGTCCACTTCGTTGTAGTATTCCAGTGGATTCTGCCTGTCAGTCAGATGCCGCATTGGAATCAACAGCGGAGGCTTGTACACAGTCCCGTAAAGAAGTTCACTTGCACGCTGAAGAAACCTTGCATAGCTTTCGAAGCTATCCTCTTCGGATAAATATCGCAAGGCCGTCATTCTCGCCGCTCGCTTTTCACAGAAAAACGGAATCACAAAAGAAATGGCACAAAGCGCAGTCTGCGGAGCCAAGCTGGACGTCAATATACGGCAGCTGGCTGCCGCGGCGTTGGCTGCGCACGGCACCTATCCAAGTCGAGCGTACCGCGTGCAAAGTCCTGCGGAGAAGCATACGTTCAGGTAGAGGAGCGCGGTTAGGAAGCATGAAGGTAGCATGCTGGCTTCCTAAGCGTGACGAAGCACCAAGGAGGCCCTAACTTAGTGCCCCTTAGTAAGGGACGTTCCAGAATTGACGCCAGCTCTCCTTACAGCGTGTACGATGTCCTTAGTAAGGAAAGGAGCGTTTCAGAATCCGGGCCTAAGTTTGGATTTCAGTTGAATGTTACCGTTGATCCTATCTATTGTATATGTTCCCGCTGAACCTTGTATAATCAGATTGCATCGCGACACGAATGTGTAGTAGTTTCTGAAAGACACGCGGGCACCAGTGATTGCGCTTTCGACGACAGATGTATAAAAGCCGACGCGCTTGATCCGCAGATCCGATTTTCGACGATTCCCGACTGTGCTCGCCGCTGTTGTTATGCTTTAAGTTTCATTTGCTTCTGGGGGCACGATTTCGCCCAAAAGAGGTAGTTTCATCGTCCCCAGTTTTGGTGCTGTGGTCTTCTCCGTCAATACTACGAGATAACGTATTGTGAAGGAGTGAGCTTTTTACAGCGTAAGCTGTTATGGGCTCATTCCAATAGCCGTTTCGGTTCGCGATGCTGTCCGCCGCTGCCGCCGCCGCCGCCTCCGCCGTTGGGGGCCGTAACTGTTATCGCCGGAAATGTGAAAAAGTACCCGGTTCCCGCCGGGATCAAGCCCGCGCCCGCTGCGTGGGAGCCAGATGCTCTACCACTGAGCCACGCAAGCGCTTGCTCTCGGGCAGCAGAAACATACTCTATAAACGCAGGCGCAGACGTTCCGAGCCTCCGCCAGTATGGTGGCGCCATCCAGTTAAAGCGTCTGCAAACGCAGCGTGCGCAGGCGCAGAAGACGAGATGTCATTCAGACGAGGCGCGCAATAAAAAAATAAATACATAAACGCGGCCCCAGCCTCCGCCCGTATGGTGGCGCCATCTAGTTAAGGTGCCTGCAAACGCAGCGTGCGCAGGTGCTGACGACGTGATGCGATTCAGACGATTCGCCCAATCAACGCGGTTCCGATGTGAGATGTGCGCCACGTATTCTGGATACCTCTTCGGTGCACGGTATGGCGTCTCCTCGCATGGTACGAACCGCTGCTGAAGAAACGAATCGTAGAGCTACGTCCGCGGCTACAACCAGGCATCATTGGGCTCAGCAGACTGCTGTGCAGATAGCATTACAAGCCGGAGCTCGCCCTCGACTCCGGGCTGACAGTTCAGATCATTCTCGTCAAAACGAGGCGAAGAGATTGCCGCGAAGACCCTGTTGTGCGTGGTGCCCAAATTGGAGCTACTCTTCAGCCGCTCCACCAGCTTACGCTGTGACTGTGCTGCGTGTGCCGCGCAGGCCTGTGACTTTTTACAGCGAAGCTGTTCAGGGCTCACTCTTCGATGGTCGCGTCAGGAACTAGAAAAAAAAGCTCTCATTGGCCGTAGCTGCATGTGCGAGTGAAAGCACGCGAGGGCGAGGGACGCGCTTTCACGAGGAGCGAACGCACGGCCGAGAGCAAACGCGACTTCCCATTGGAAGGGGAGCGGTGGGCGAGGCAGGCGTCGAGGCACCCTAGACTGTGCGTGTGCGTGCCGCTCTCAATAAAATCACTACTACTACTCTCCCACTGTGGCACATGCGCGCAGCCCTGCCGGCCTCTGCCGGTGACTCTCTGGGCTCTCGGCCGCCTCTCCCTTAACAGTGTCGACAACGGCGTCTAGCAGTTCCTTCACGTAGCCAGCCTCTTCTCTACGCCCTCCCATTGGTGAACCTGTTTCCAGCCAGGAAACGCCAACACGAGGGACTGCACAGGGGTGCCGTGAGGGCCATCCTGGGGCTCCCCAAGTATTTCTCAGTAGCAGCAACACTCGCCGAGGCCAACAAGTGGCCTCTCTCTCTCCGAATGCTCCAGCGAGCGCTGGGACACCTGGACCTGCTACACCGGACAACTGATGGCAGGCCCTCCGAGAACGGCTTCGCAACCTACCATCTTCACGGATGGGAGTGCTCTGCCTTCTCTACGAGCAGATGGTGACTCACCCACCTGTGGCGCTTGCCTCACCACCACCACACCACTGGCCACCAGAGTAGTAGTAGAGATTGATGCAAAGGGAAAAGATGCATGTTTCTGCAGCCCTTATAGGGAGCACGGCTCAGCATCTGAGGGGCGGGGAAAGGGGGATAGAAAGTAGGAAAAGTCGAAGAAGGGGAGGGAGAGGGTAGTCATAAGGCCACCAGAGGTCCACCTCTCTCTCGATGGGGCTACAAGGCGCCGGACACCTGTGGCCGCTCTGCAGCAGGCAGCATCCTGCAAACTCCAGGAGCAACTGGAAGGTCGGCTGCAGGTGTTCACCGACGGATCCGTGATGCCGGATGGGTCAGCAGCAGCGGCGTGCGTTTTCCCTGAAAGAGCCATCAGCAGGCAACGCCGCCTCCCGTTCCCAGCGAGTTCGACAGCGGCGAAACTGGCAGGGCTTCACCTGGCTGCTGACCTCCTGGCTGGGGACGCACCTGCACAGCCGGTCGCTGTTCTATGCGACAGTAAACCGGCGCTGCAGTCCCTTTCCAACTGCCATCGAGTTGCACTGATGGGGTCCTCCTTGGCCGCGAAGTTCTCGGTGCTCGCCTCCTCCGGAGTGTCCGTCTCCTTTCACTGGCTGCCCTCCCATGTGGGCACAGCTGGTAACGAGGAGGCGGACACCCTCGCTAAAGCTGCCCACCACCCAGGAGTCACATTCACTCGAGCAGTGGCGGCTTGAGACTACTCGAGGCCACGACTGAAGCAGCTTCTGCTGGCGATCCACTCCGACCCGAGGGTGGCAGATGGCAAGGGATCCAAGCTGCTCCCCGAGTCTGGCCTCACCAGGCGAGACAGGGCCACCCTGCTGCGACTCCGGACTGGCTGCTCAGGGACAGCAGCCAGGCTTCATGTAAAAGGCCGCATCGCCTCCCCCTCGTGCCGACGATGCGGCGACCCGGAGACACTCGAACACCTCTTCTGCGCCTGTCCGACCCTAGCGCAGGAACGTTCGAAGGTCATCCGAATCTATAGACTGCAAGATCTTCCTGCTAACTCGCTCACCAACCTGCTGTTCCCGTCCCGCTCCCATCTGCCCGCACTACACAGCCTCGTGGAGTTCGTGGAGACGAGTGGGATAGGGGCATACCGCTGAGCGTACCTGCCCTGAGGTACCTGCCACCTCTGCTGCCTACCCATGTGCGGATGAGCCCCCTGAACTATGTCTCTCCTCTTTCCTCTTTACCTCCTACTCCTCCTCTCCCCTATGACGCTGCGCTGTGCTCCCTGAAGGGCTGCAGAATTAAGCGTCTCTTCCTTATTCATTGTAAACACCACTAGTGGGAGCCAGCGCTTTGACAGCGGTTGCGTGGGGTTTCAAAAACAACGCGCACAACTGTTGTCGACGGCGGCGGCGTTTTGCCCGCGTTCACACTGAACGCGCTCGGCGTTGGTGACGTGCTTATGAAGAACGTGCCAACCTTTGCCATACACCCTATGGCGGTGTACCACAGTGATCATTAGGACATGGTCCCTTTGGTCACTAAATAAATGAAAACCACCGGATCATATATATTTCTCATTCTTTAATAGTTCAAATAACTAATTACACCATCACATCCTAATAGTCATAATTGGAAATACACAATTCCCACCATATTACAGCATCGCTGGCCTTCCATCTCCGCGGCAGTGGAACGGCTGACAGTTTTTTCATATCTCACTTTGCCTATCGCAATGTACCCCCCGCCCTCGCTTGCTCGCGTGAACTCGTTGCTTAAAAATTTCCCTAATATGTAGAATTCTTACTGGAAAGTTTTCTGGTCTTTCGCTCTGAGTTTTCTTTTAATCTTCCGCATCCAGACTTACATGTTTGTCCGCAAAAAACGTACTTTGGTATATTTGGGTAAATAATTGTCATATTTCTTCTCATTGGTGTCTCCTGTTACTGCATAACGTAGAACTACACACTCATTTAATACCACTAGATCTGTCTCCCAGTTACCGTTTTGCCTCGCCATGGAGTTAGACACTTTTATCGGTGTCATTGTTGAGCTAGAATTATATTTTCCTTGCAAGGTATTCAATTATTAGCAGTGAGGCACGTTCACCCAAACATCTCTTGCATTGCACTTTTTCAAGTTTATCCAGAAACCAATAATTATCATACACTCATACATAAGGTGGTGAATGGGCGAAGTACGTAACCATAATACATGCCAGTAGTGCGTGACCAAACTTACTCACCTTATTGCGGATTGGTGAGCACGTGCGCTGGAAATATACAACATTAGTTGAATATCCCCCTTTATACCAGGGATGTTCGCATTGTGTCTTGGCCAGATTGAACACCAATTTGTAACGCGTGTGGCCGCCAATATGCTGCGACGAAATGTGAGAATACATTGTTAATACGCAAATACTAAATACGAACGCGGTAGCTGTTATTCCCGCGAATCTTTACTTTCGTAGTTTCGTGACTGCTTTTTCTCTTCTCTATTCTTTCCGCCTTTCATTTCACCTTCCCCTTCGCCCAGTGCAGGGTAGCAAACCAGAATCTTTTCCGGTTAACCTCCCTGCCTTTCCACCACGTTTCTCTCTCTCTACTTTCGTAGTCTAGTTCTTTACTTTTTTGGCAGCGCAGCAAATGTAGAACTGGCTGCACATAACATTTCAACAAATGACAGTGAACGAGCGAATATTTGCTTCAGTTCATTGTGCATTATGCTCCGAAAATTATAAAATATGCGTATATACAATATTTTACAAGTCAACCATTACATACGTTTTTCATATCATGTAAACATGTAGGTATTATGATCACTGTTATGTCTTATTGAACGATGTACATAAAGGCACACCTGTGCCACTTGTCATTGACACTTCTTTTAAAGTCTGTTTCTGGCATAACAAAAAAAAATGTCTCAACGATTTTCCTCACTTCGTGTAGGTGAGGTAGCGGACCATTCTCCGAATTCATTGTTCTCCTATTTATTCGAATTTGTACTGCATTTCATCGTGTAAATGGGCCACAAAATTTGACCTAGGGTGAAGATTCCAACAAAGGCGTTGAAATAGATATAGATGCTAGATGGCTACTTCACTTTCGCAAGAGTCCCATGTTACTACTGTGACAAGTCGTCATGGCAGCACCTTGAGAAGAGAAGTCCACTTCTCGAAACGTTGGCTCCTGCTCTCACCTTGTTCTCTTCTTGAATTTTCATCTCCCGCATTCCCCATTTTTTCCCAGGTTAGTACTGTTTCCCATACTCGATACATTAATGTTAAGTTACAGCAGCAGAGACTATCCCTATTGCAATAAAAAATTTGTCTCTTCCAATGCCAACAAGGGTGAAACCAGCACCTTTTACAGCGAAGATGTTAGCCTCTAGTTGGTCGGGATTTTTCTTGTCCGTTAGCGAAAATGGCGGCAGATCCCGGAGGTAGTGCAATACCGGGCCGATGAGCAATGAGGTGCACCGGGCTTCAAGCACTCAGAAAAACGAAGCGAAAAGTGCATACGTTCTTTGGAATCACGCATACAGCTTACAGAACAGCATTAGTTTTAATAAAAAAAACAAGCGCGAAGCAAGCATTCGAACCACATATTTGATGACCATCCCGCGAGAAATTCTTGAGGGCGCGTTCTTTGCCACTTCTCGATGCGTGTGTCCGTGGCGTAGAAAGAAACTTTTTAAACAGCTTGTGAACAGGTTTGTGAAACAACAAACAGCTTGTGAAATTTCTTTCGACACGTGCCTGACCCCTTTCTGGGCACAATTTGCCAGTTCCGACTGAGCAAGCATCTGCCGGCTTATGTGGTAAGTAATTTAATTATGCCCGGTGCTCTTTGAGGATACCTAAGGGATGTAGTTGACAGTGACCGTTTTCGGTCCATTCGTTTTTCTAATAATTACCTTTTTCGGTTTCACGGAATACATTATACAGGGATACACTAGACATGATAATACCGGTTCCTATGTACAGAGCCTCAAACCGTGGAGGACAGGGACATGACGTTTTAAAGCGTGTTAAAAAATGCAGGTGCAGCCAGGTACAAAATCTTTTATTGCGATAGCAATTATATGGACACTCCAAAGCAGATTTCTGCCGTCGGCGTCGCCGTCGTCGTTGCCGTCGCCGTGAGGTTCCGTATGACGTCAATGGAGATGAAATCGTCGCCGCGCGCCGCCGAACGCTGTATGTGCGAGTGAAAGGGCGCGAGGGACGCGCGCTTTCACGGGGAGTGAATCCACGGCGCAGAACCACGGCCGCTGGATAAAAAAAAGGTGTGCGGCCGTGGCAGAACAAACGCGCGTTCTGCGCCGCGCTCCCTTAAGGGCTGCAGAAGTAGGCGTCTCTTTCCTCCTTTACAATCACCATATATGTAGAGCAAACGCGCCTTCTTCCAACGCGCGAAAGGGCGTGGGGGAGGGAAGGGAGGCGACGTTTAGCTGCGGCACCAAGTGCCTATTTATATCAGAGGCTCCGGCAACTGTCACCAACGCCGCACGCATTTTGTGCGAACGCGGGCAAAATGCCGACGGCGTCGACAACAGTTCTGCGTGTTGCCGGTGCTGCTGCATGTCCAAGTTTATACAGCTCATAAAGAAAGGTACTATCATTACTCCGTATAGCTCTCTACAAATTTGCTATCGCAATTGATGCTTCGCCTTTCAGGTGAAACTGCGACAACTTTTTTTATTGCGATAGCAATTATATGGACACTCCAAAGCAGATTTCTGCTGTCGCCGTCGCCGTGAGGTTCCGTATGACGTCTACGGCGATGAAATCGTCGCCGCGCTCCGGCCGCTGTATGTGCGAGTGAAAGGGCGCGAGGGACGCGCGCTTGCACGGGGAGTTAGCGCACGTCGGAGCAACGTATCTATAAACGTTGCGAACGCGACCGGGAGTGCGTTGCGGCAGACGACGACAGACGCGTCTCCGTAGAAATGCTAATTTTCGGCGGGCCATCGACCCCTACCGGACTAATTTTGGTACGTGAGTGATCAGCTTGGTGAGTGGACCACGTCGATACCAAATTTGGGCCATTTCACCCACTTTTGGGAGTTTTAGAGCGATTTTCATGTGCGAAGCGGGCGCAGCCCCGCTAAGCCTAACGACGGCTACCTTCGCTCCGACCATGTGCTCGGTCGGCGCGGCACCCGGGGCGGCCTTGGAGGCCTTCCCAGAGCTCGCCGGGCCTCAGAACGACGAGAACGACCAACACTACGAAGAATCCCAAGCCATGGACACCTCGGACGCGGATATAGGTGCGAATTCTGCTCGCAAAAGGCGGCAAGGTCAGCTAGACCTAACCGCCGCGAAGAAGAAAGCCGCCGAACAACCGACCGGATCGCGACTCGACGCCAGCGGAGACTGCTCGACGACGATCGGTGGCGGTTCCTCGACCGCCACCGGCATCGGACAGTGTGTTACCGCGGCGAACAGTGATTGTGATCCACCGAATTCGTGTGCGGGCTGGACCGTAGTGGTCTCTCGGCGCGAGAAGAAACGGTAGGAAGCGGGAAACCCATCGCAGCGGGACACCCAAACCGCAGGTAAGCCGAGCAAGTCTCTCTCGGCTTCGAACGCTAAATTGAAGGAGGAGCGTAGGCGCGAGCAGAAAGCGCAGTACGTTGCCAAAGTGAACGCTAATATGGCAAAGTCAGCCCGCATGCCCACTTTCGCCAAGAAAGACGAGCACCGCGTAGTCGTTAGGCCTCGTGGGGGACTCGTAGTGAGTGCCACCAAAATGTCCGTGCTGCGCGCTGCCATCATAACGGCGGCTAACATTAAGATCGAAGAAGCGGAGGACGATTCGTTTGCGCCGAACGCCGCCCAGAACATTATAGTGCTAAGCACACCTAGTGAAGCGAGATCATTCCGCTATGGATCGATCCGCAGTATCACGGTGGAGGAACGCACGTATGAAACGTTTGCGTACAAGAGCACCCCAGACAACACCTCACGAGGCGTAATAAGTGGAGTGGGCAGAGAGGAACCCGAGGAACAGATCACTCGGTTCCTAGTGAACAAGCATAACCCCACCGTTATGGCCGCACACCGGCTCGGAAACACCGAGTCGGTGGTAATCCTATTTGAAGGCAACAAAGTACCGCACTACGTAAAGTATGGCGGCTTTGTCACGAAGTGTACGCTGTACAGGCAGCACCGTGAGGTCTGCACTACATGCGGCCAGATAGGGCACAGGAAAGATGTGTGCCCAACTCCGAACGCTAAAGTGTGCTTCGCTTGCGGTAGAAACAACCCAAGAGAAGACCATGCAGAATACTGCAAACCAAGATGCAAGCTCTGCGGCGGCTCCCACATCACGGGCGCGGGCAGCTGCAAGAACAAATTTAAGACGCCGCTACAAATCAAGCAGCGGCAGTGGGCGAAACAGAACACCGAAGCTATAACCAAGATGGCGCCCCCCCAGATGGCGCCCGCGCCCGCGAAAGAGCCCGGGAAGGTTACGCTTTCTGGAAGATTCGACTTCCCGGAGCTGAGAGCCAGCGGCACACGTCACGAACAAAACGGCGTGGCGAGCCGCGATAGGAGCAGAGCGGAAGCGAAGGACGCGCCGTGGGCTGACGTCACCTCCGGAAGACCGAAAGAAGCGCGCCCGCCAAGACCGGAGCCGCAGGTGCAAGCGCACCCGAGCCCGACAAGCAAGTCTGACGTCAATCGCGCGGCGATGACGCAAAAGAGCGGGGCCCCGAGCGGAGCAGCAGCTGCAACGCCGAAGGAGCCTGGCAAGACGCCAAGCGGCAGCAGCTGCAGCGAACAATGCAAGAAAGAGACGCGGGAGCTGAAAGCTACAGTTCAGAAAATGGAGAAGGCGATGGAGGAACTCCAGACGGCGATGGCGGCGATGCAGCTCACCATCAGACAACAACGAGGCGTCATCGACCAACAACGAGACGCCATCAGAAGGCTTCAAGAGGGGGAAGCAAGGGACGAAGCCAACGACAACAAGATGACGACAGACGCCGATGAGAAAGACAACGGAACCCTAGCGAACATCGCGGACAACGCCTTTGCCAACACTACAACCCCTGAGACCTTCCAATTCACCGCCAAAGCGACGATCCCGACAAGGGCATCCATCGTTGCGGCGGCAAGAGGGTTGGAAGAACAACCCGAAGAGGAAATAGAAAGCGCAAGTGAAAGCGACGAGGAAGAAGACGATAGCGCCTCGGTCACCTCGGTGGCAGCTATAAACAACGGAGACAAGACCAAACCTCTCGGCTACGGGAGTCTCAGTAAGAAGATCGGTCAGAACGCGAGAGCTATACAGAAATGGGGCAAGAGCTTCGAGGGCCTCGAGCAGAGGATCCTCACGAAATGCACTCAAGTCATCCAACAACAACTAGCGCAAACGATTCAGCTCCAAATCGAGCAAGCGCTAGAGAGGGCCCTGAGCCCCGAGAAGCTGCAGCCGCTCCTAGACAGGTCGGTGCATCAATATTGCCAAACACAGAAGGCTCTCCCTCATAATGGACAGCAACAATAAGATCAAGATCTGGCACTGGAACGCCAACGGGTTCCGCTGCAGAAAGGCAATCCTACAACAGTACTTGAGATCGCTAGAACCGACGGCTCGCCCGGACGTGATAGCGGTCCAAGAAACCCACACCGAAGACACGCCGACGCTGCCGGGGTATCGGGCACGCGCCTGCCCCCCGTCCGCTCGCACATGCGGGAAGGGTGCGGCGCAGGGCGTGTGCACGTTCATCCGGAAAGGCATCGCCCACGTGGACCACCAACAGTTCCTGGGCAGCAGGGACACCGCCATCGAGCTGTGCGTCACCGAGCTAGCGATTAGCGGCAAAGGACGCGGAGCCCGGGGTGAAAGAAAGAAGACATCGACCACCGTCTTCATAGCTAACATCTACAGCAATCCAAGACATGGAAAGCAGAAATTCAAGACTCTCTTCTATAAGATCAAGAGCGCCACATCACAAGCACAGAAAGACCTGGCCAAGAAAGGAGATGCTGCCGCGATAATATGCGGCGACTTCAACGCCCAACATCGAGAGCTCGGCTACACGACCACCACGTCCAAGGGAAGGGACCTTCTCGAAGACGCCGGCGAAGCCGAGTTCACGCTACTGACCAATCCAGCCCACCCATCAAGGATCGGAACATCGGTTGCCCGGGATACAAATCCGGACCTCACCTTTGCGATGCTGCCCGAAGGCGGCACCGCGAAGTGGAGGAATACGGGAATCAACCTAGGCAGCGATCACTTCATAATCGAAATCGAATTACCGCTGGCTCATCTCAACGGAGACCCGAACCGCGGCAAAACATCAAAGCACAAGCTCGTCGACTGGAGCAAGTTCCGCAACACAGAACTCGGCGAAGTCGACAACATCGACGAGTGGTCAGCGAAGCTGCTGGCCGCAACAGATGGGGCCACAGAAGAGATCGAGGCACCCGAAGAAATCGAAACCATGGACCCGAGACTAGCCCATCTCCTCGAAGCCAGGCGCTCGCTCCAAAAGCGTTGGCGGCGGCAACGTCACAACAAAAAGCTACGAAAGAAGATCGCAGAACTCGGCCGAGAGATCGAGCGACACAGCAAGCAGCTCTGCTCACAGCAATGGTTTGCACTCTGCAGCCAGGCCGATGGGCAGCTTCACCGCGGCGGCACCTGGAAACTCCTCAGGCAACTGATGGACGAGACCAAGAGCTGCGAATACCACCGCACACGCATGGCCCAAATCCTACACACCATCGCTCGTCAACTGGGCGAAGAGGAGATGTTCAAGCGACTCAACGAGCGCTACCTCCCCATCACCAGTCGCGAAGACCACCCGGACTACGCCGGCCAGCCGAACCCCCACCTCGACCGAGATATAGAGGCATGGGAAGTGCGGCTGGCGGCGCAGAACCTGAACTGTCGTTCGGCAGCCGGACCCGACAGAGTTACTAACAAAGCCCTACGCAACCTGAGCGACTCAGCCATCACATCGCTGACACGCTACTACAACGAATGCTGGCGAGGCGGCAAACTGCCCAAGGCCTGGAAGACGGCAAAGACCATCCTGCTGCCAAAGCCAAACAAGCCACCGGGTATAGAGGGCCTGCGTCCCATCTCGCTCACGTCCTGCGTGGGCAAAGTGCTGGAGCACGTCCTTAACACCCGGTGGAACCGCTACCTGGAGGCACACAACATCTACCCGGACTCGATGCTTGGCTTCCGGGCCAAGTTGGGAACGCAAGACGCCATGCTCCTGATCCAACGAGCAGTCCTCGACCCACCGGGCGGGACTCCGAAGAACGACAACCGAGCGATCTTGGGCCTGGACCTGCAGAGCGCCTTCGACAACGTCAGGCACTCGGCGGTCCTGGCTCAGGTGTCCCGCCTGGGGCTGGGCGCAAGATCATACAACTACATCAGAGCCTTCCTCTCTCGCCGCACGGCCAGGCTGGAGGTGGGAGGAACGAAGCTCGAAGAACGAGAGCTGGGCAGTGTCGGGACCCCACAGGGCTCGGTCATCTCCCCGTTTGTGTTTAACATCGTCATGATTGAGGTGGCCAAACGCCTGGAGGCGCTGGGCCCGGGGATCCGACACTGCCTCTACGCCGACGACGTAACCATCTGGGCCACGGGTGGAAGCGACGGAGACATCGAAGCGGGCCTGCAGGCGGCGGTGGACGCCGTGGAGTCTGCGCTCTCGGGCACGGGCTTGCGGTGTTCGCCGCAAAAATCACAGCTACTCATCCTGCCACCACCTGGGAGGCACAGAAAGAAGGCAAGCCAAGAGGCAGCCGAGAACATCATCGTGCGCACCAGTGACGGTGTGCCGATCCCGCACGTCCCAGGGCTCCGAGTCCTGGGGATGTTCGTGGACGGCACCCAGACCAACGCCACGGCGATCAAGAACATCACAACCAAGATGGGCATCGCGGCGCGCCTGGTCAAGCGAGTATCGTCCCGCTACCGGGGCATGAACGAGAGGGGGCTCCTGCGTCTGCTGCAGGCTTTCGTTATAAGCCACGCGGCATATGCGGGGGCCTTCCATCGCTGGACCGGCGCGGAACGAGCCAAGATCGACGCCGCCATCCGGAAGGCCTACGCGGGGGCTCTCGGGCTCCTACCAGGCACAAAGACAACAGCCTTGCTGTCTCTGGGAGCACACAACACGCTCTCGGAGATCAGCGAGGCCCAGAGAGCTTCGCAGCTGAGCCGCCTGAGCAGCACAGCCGCGGGCAGAAGATTACTCGATCGGGTGGGATTACTACCTCCCGGAGAACGCCCGGGAGCAGGACCGGACGGGGAGCCAGAAGAACAAGTCCCCCTGAGCGACGAGGCAGCGAGGAAGATCATCGTCTACCCGCTTCCAAAGAACACGAACCCGGAAAGGGATGCGGGCAGGCGAGCGGCGAGAGCAGCGGCGCTGGCCCGGCAACATCAGAGAGACGAGGGCGCAGTCTACGTGGACGCCGCAAGGTATCCGGGAAGACGCAACGCCTTCGCAGCGGTGGTGGTCAGCGCTACTACCGGTAAACTACTAACGGCATGCACCGTGCGCGCCCGAACAGCCGGTCAGGCAGAGGAGGCGGCGATAGCCCTGGCCACAGGTTGGCCGGGCACGCGCACGGTGCTAAGCGACTCGAAGCAGGCAATCAAGAATTTTGCCCGAGGCGTGGTCTGGCGGGGCACGGAGCGGCTAGTGAGGTCCATCGTGGCTTCGCGGGCTGCTTGCGGTGCCGCTGCAGGGCCAACCATCGCTCTCAAATGGCTCCCAGCCCACATGGGACGACAACTGGCTCCCGATATCGAGAACCGCAACGAGGAGGCGGACGCTGTGGCCCGTGATCTCATCACGTGCCGGACCGCGGCAGCCCGACCCCCCGAAACCAGCGGTGAAGAACGTGAAGAAGACCTCGACCCCCTCACCGACTACGGAGGGATCCTGGCGGCATACAGAGAGGCCAGGAGAGCCTTTCCGCCCCCGCATCATGAACTGTCACGTGCGGAAGCAGTGCAGCTCCGACAATTGCAAACAGAATGCGTGCTAACGCCAGCATTGGCCCGGCACGTATGCCCCGACATGTTTGTGGACGCAAAGTGTAGCGTGTGCGAACGTGAACTAGCCACCCTCCGCCACATCATGTGGGGCGGGTGTAACAGTGCTGTGCACAACGGGAACGGGCAGTGCCAGGACGCCACGTATCCCAAAGAGGTGGGAGCTTGGATACGCTCCGAAGACTCAACGACGCAACGAAGGGCCATCCAGCGGCTTGAGGAGGCTCTGGCAAAGCAGAAGAGAAAGGGAGCCGACGCCCCGGACGACGGGAGCGGAGGAGCCCGAGTATCCAATGCCTAGCCGGAGCACAACGTCCTCAGGATCTAGGCCCTGGGACTATAGGACTCTATTAGCCTTAGTCCTCAGATAGGGAACACCCGCGCCCTGCGTGGCCGGTGACTTCCCGCACGCCGGATGCGTAAATAAATGTTGTTTCTCTCTCTCTCTCTATAAACGTTGCGTCGGAAAGCCAACGCGCGTTCTGCGCCGTGCTTCCTGAAGGGCTGCAGAATTAAGCGTCCCTTTCCTCCTTTACAATCACCATATATAGAGAGCAAAGGCGATTTCTTCCGTCACGCGAAAGGCCGTGCGGGAACGGGAGGGAGGGAAATTAGGCGACGTTTAGCTACGGCAGCAAATGCGTATATATATAAAAGTTGTCGCAGTTTCACCCGAAAAGCGAATCATCAATTGCGATAGCAAATTTGTAGAGACCTATACAGAGTAATGATAGTAGCTTTATCAGCTGTATAAACTTGGACATGCAGCAGCACCGGCAACACGCAGAACTATTGTCGACGCCCTCGGCATTTGTCCGCGTGCGCACAAAACGCGTGTGGCGTTGGTGACTGTTGCCGGAGCCTCTGAGGGCGGCTCGGAGGTTTTTTGGAAGGACGCCGGTCGCCACAGCGAACAGACGCGACTCCACATCGCTCCGTCCATTTGGCCCTATTTATGCCGCAAATCTACAGGATTTCCACCGAAGTTTGTTTGCAGAGACTCCCTTACATCTGGAGACCAAGCGGATCAAGTCTGAAGCCAGCTGGGCTGCCCCAATCATTTCTTCGGCACGTTTCACCAGAACCGCCTGGGTTAACCCTGACGAAGAACAGGGAACGCTGCGACGCTCTTGCGTGCGCGGCCCCGACGCGCGCCGCGTCGATACAGCATACCTCCTAAACTCGTCACAGACGCCGACGGCTGGACCTCCAAGGCCCCGCGCACGCCCAAGGGTAAGCCCAACCCCGTGAATTTCCTGACTCTTATCTTGCGGCCACCAGCAGGATTTAACTTAGCGGTCGTCCGTCCACAAGATCTGCACGCTAGTCTGGCCCTATCGGCAGGCCTCACGAATTCTGAAGCAAGCTCGACCACCCTCAGAATACGCAACGAGAAGAACTTGGGCGTGATAGAATGTGCCGATGTAGCCGCAGCCAGGAAGTTGCAAAACGCTGAATCATTCACCTACGACAATCAAACGTACCCTTCGAGGATCTATGCCATGCCGCCACCTGACTCATGCAAGGGAATTGTACGCAATATCGAACCCAACACATCATCGGCGGATCTAATGGAAGGACTCCGAGCTCCCAACTACGAAATACTTAGTGCACGCATGATGGGTGCCACCGCAACGGCCCTTGTCACGTTTCGAGGCACGTACATCCAATATGAAGTTATCTACAGAGGGGGCATCCTCCGCTGCGTTCCACACCAACCCCGAGCCCAATTTTGCACCGCCTGCTTAGCTATCGGCCACAGACTGGATGTCTGCCCCAACAGCAATGTTAACCGTTGCAAGATTTGTGGGCACACAACGACCGACTCGAACAGCGCACACCACTGCAAACCTGGCTGTCCCAACTGCGGAAAGGACCATGCGGCAGATGATCCAGATTGCGAGACCCGTAAGGCAGCAGACCAAGCCGTGCGCCGGGCAGCCTACCTCAAGCGACTAAGACATAGACAACATGCCAACCCAGAGATCCATGTTCAAGGTGAAACACCACCTGCACCTACCCACAAAGTCGTCATTGTTCGAGAGGAAAGCCTGAGCCCAGAACGCAACAGGAACTGCCACAGGAGCCGCCACAAGAGCCCCAGTAGCAGCCGCAGTAGAAGCCGCAGCAGAACCGGCCCCACTGTCCAGGGACCCATAGTGCGCAACACCTCTATAGCCTCTGTGAAGGCCCTCTCTGGGAGCCCCAGTACAACAAGGGAAGCTAAGGTGAGTCAGCCACTCGATACCCCTCCTTCCCAAGGCCTCTCTTCAACCCGTACTGTTAAATCACTCACAAAGCAAGCAACACTCGACTATCGACGCGCTCTCATGAAAACGAAAGTCGCACCGCCGCACCCTAATACACAAGAGGCACGAGCTTTATCCAACACAGCGGACACGCCATCAGACAGCATGGACACAACAAACAAAGACAACCCGACAAATTCTACTGCTGAAACTGCACTGCCTGCACAAGAGGTTGATGTAGATACACAATCGCCGGAACCAAAACGAGCACGATGCCAAGCTACAACGAGTCAGACCCTCGAACAGCGCCTTGAACAGTTCGACGCCATGATAGATGCTAAGATTACAGCAGCCTTAGAAGAGTTCATGACGCGCCTTATGCCAAAGATCGAATCCCTCATCGACACCATTATAACCAGGAAGTTAGATGCTCTACTCATGACGCAGTTACAAATCGCACTCCAGCCAATAACAGCACAACTGGACGTGTGCAGCAGCAAACTGAAACGCTACGACGAAGCAGAACTTACTAGGTCGCGTAGGCAAACAAGCACTGCGCGCACCACTCCATACCCCTCACCGAATGCAATCCAAAATGAGTGATAGCACCATGGCCGATGATCTCACTGTGTGGCAATGGAACTGCAGGGGCTTCTCTAAGAAGCGAGGCTTGCTCACGCAGTACATTGCCGCACAGGATCGTCGCCCAGACGTTTTACTCATTCAGGAAGCAAACCACACACCCAACTTATCAGGCTACAGAACTTTCTGCACCCACAAAGAAAATGCGCCAATCGCTATCATGGTTCGTAAAGACCTCACGGCAGCACATGTTCATGACACACCGCAAAGCCTAACCATTAGGATATATCCCACACAAACAAATAAGACAAGTAGCTCTCATCACCTGTACATAACAAATGTGTACAGTTCACCAAAACAGAAAGCAGATTTTCTCGCTGAAGTAACACATATGCGCCCTGCAAGACAATTCACACATTTAATTGCTGAGATTTTAACGCGGCCCATACGTCTTGGGGGTACTCAAAAAATACCCAAAAAGGCACGTACATCAACCGGATCATACAACAGCAAAACTTCACAGTGCTAAACGATGTCGACTCACCCACGCGACACGGAAACTCTGTCGAGCGCGACACCACCCCAGACCTAACACTACTTAAAGGCCCCATAAATGCATCGTGGATCAATACACACGACACGCTTTCCAGTGACCATACCCTGATAAAAAGAATACTGCACACAGGATGTTATAAACGAAGAACACGCAAGCACCGCTTAACAGACTGGACTAGCTTTAGAAAAGAACAATTGGGAGATATAACGGAGCATACACTACAGTCATGGAGCGAGTCTCTGAAGAAGCGCGTGAAAGCACATACCACAGAAATTAGTGAAACAGAACACACACCCAACATAGATACGCATCTTCTTCACATGTGGGAGGCGAGACAGGGCCTGATAAAAAGATGGAAAAGAAACAAAACGAATAGGAGACTCCGAAGGCGCATAGGGCTACTAAACGAAGAGATTGCTGCGTATGCAGACCATCTCACCCTCGAAAGCTGGCATACTACATGTGAGAATCTGAGCAATACACTACACCTGGGGTCGGCCTGGCACCTTATAAGGGCTCTTTTAGACCCAGCACAGACCAAAACCGAAACAACAAGCTCACTCCGCAAGCTGCTTGATGGCTACCAAACACCGGAGGATCTATTCCAAGAACTACATGATAAGCACATAGCCACAGCATGTAAACCTCAGTATGCCGATTACACAGGCCCAGAGCCCACGAACCCTAACCTTAGTGGGGAAATTACACTTGAGGAGCTCAAGCAAGCGATAGCCGAGACAAAATCCAATAAAACTCCCGGACCTGATCAAATCACAACATCCCAGCTTCGAAATCTCACCAATGACGACTATGAATTCCTCCTTCAACAAATGAACAAAGCATGGAATACAGGTCAGCGCCCACAGGAATGGAAGACGGCTAGGATAGTGTTCATACCGAAACCGGGAAAACCCCTAGCGGTTGAAAATCTCAGACCAATTTCTCTCACCTCTTGTGTGGGGAAACTGTTAGAGCGTATAATACTCAATAGGCTCCGTACACATCTAGATAGAACGGCATATTTGCCACACTCCCTTATAGGATACCGGCAGCACATATCTACACAGGACGTGCTGCTCCAACTACAGGAAGATATCACCCGAGAACCCAGCATGGCCCAACTAAGAGCCATCCTTGCAATAGATCTTAGAAAGGCTTTCGATTATGTGACACACGACAGCATGCTACAGGAACTTGCAGGTACTGCATGTGGCACAAAACTATATAATTACATCGGTAGCTTTCTGAAGGAAGGCACCTTCACGATTAGCGTAGGTAGCATGACGTCAAAGGCTTACCCGCACCCTCAGAAAGGCATACCGCAAGGATCAGTCATATCCCCCACGTTGTTCAACCTTGCCATGTGTAGAATACACAGGGCACTACAACAAGTTCCAGACATCAAATACACAATTTATGCCGATGACATCACGATCTGGATAAAAAGAGGATCCCCAGGTTTTATACAAGACACCCTTCAACAGGCTTTCAACAACGTTCAGGCTGCGACGGCACAAATTGGACTTGGATGCGCTCCCGAAAAATCAGGACTTCTCCTAGTGCACAACCCCAGGTGGAAACCCCCATGCATCACAATTATGTGTGAGAACACACCCATACCTCAGCCCAAATGTCTAAGGATTTTAGGCCTCCACGTACAGAAAGACGGTGGCCCCGCCGCTACAATACAACACTTGCTTAGACAAGGAGAGCAAGTTCTTCACATGATGCGAAGGGTATCTAATAGAAACCGGGGACTAAAAGAAGCAGACATGCTACGCCTTCGTGACGCGTTACTGATATCCAGACTTCGATACCATTTGCCTTACACCAATCTTCGCAAACAAGATACGGCACGCATCGATGCGTTAATTCGCAAGGCTACCAAGCTAGCATTGGGACTCCCCGTCAGCACGAGCACACAACTACTTACCGACACGGGTTGTCACAATACCATCACCGAAATAGTCACCATTCACAAACGGAGGCAAGAACTCCGACTGCAACAAACTGCGCAGGGCAGACACATACTTGACAGTGTGGGCTTTCAACCATCACCCACACCCATACCAGCCACACTGTCACTTCCACCGCAAACTAGGTCACTGCTCAAGATCGCGCCACTCCCCAGACACATGCACCCCGTCATTAATAAGGCTAGGCGGACACAGCGAGTAGCATACTTCAAAAGATACATAGGACGCAACCCACACGGCACATATTACTATACAGATGCTAGTGTTCAAGACAAAGGCACTGCTATAGCGGTGGTAGATCACACACTTCGGACGATACACAGTGAATTAATTCCAAACACTGATACGACCACAGCAGAACTACAAGCGGTAGTAGCAGCGATACAACATCTCAAAGTAACACTCATCACTACACCCATCATATTTACTGATTCAATGTCAGCATGTAGAAAACTCATACATGACGACTTACCTAAACATATCACACAACAGTTACAAGAATGTCTCCATCGGCAGGTAGAGATTGTCTGGATTCCTGGTCATGAGGGGATGTTGGGGAATGAACGAGCTAACCTGCTTGCCTGCGATAAGATACTCCAGGCTCCCAACATCCCCCGGCCAAATCTATTCATCTCACCAACGCCTCCACCACAATTGCACCCATTTAGGGACGAGCGCAGGATATACCCTAAGCTACACGAAGACATTACAAGGACACAGGGCACACTCATCAGACAAGCCCAGACGAACACCCTGCTCACTCCAGCACGGAAACACCTCCTACAAGGCATAATTACTGAAGACCTCCCTCGCTGTAGCCACTGTGGTGCCTATCCTCCCAACACATCACATATCCTATGGCAATGCCATCCAAAACTACCCCCCCCCCTACCCAAACCTTCATCCCTCCCACCTACCCCTTCCTCCGAGTGGCTGACCGCCGCAACCACCCTTCACGACCAACGATTCCTTGCGGACTTCATCGGCCTAGCGCTGAAGCACGCCGCAAGTGACGCCCTGGACTGAGGGCGTCGATGCTTTTTTTTTTTTAAATCACAGAATAAAGTGATTTCTCTCTCTCTCTCGGAGGTTTTCGGCGACATCAGAACGGGACACTCGTCTAGCTGCGTTGGAAGTCTTTACCACCGTCTCGCCTCACAACGTTTTCATTTAAATACGCACTTGGTGCCGCAGCTAAAGGTTGCCTCACCCCCCCCCCCCCCACGGCCTTTTGCGCGTCGGAAGAAGGCGCGTTTGCTCTACATATTGTCACGTAGTAGTGACGCTGAAGAAAACAGTCGTAAAACTGTGTACGACGAAACTGGTTGTTTATTGGGCGAACCTGTGCCCACAAAAGCAAGGTAAGTACACTCAAAGCACAACGATAGCGGCGAACACAGTCGGCGATCGTCGAAAATCTGATCAGCGGCGAAGCGCGTCGGCTTTTATACCTGAGTCATCGAAGGTTCCAGATTAATCCCTGATGCCCGCGTGTCTTCCAGAAAGTTCTAGACAATTCGCGTCGGTCATACAATCAGATAACATAAGCGTCGGTGAAAACAGGCAACGGAAAGAAGCATCGATAACGTTCTAGAAACTTCCGATACAGGCGCGTCCTGCGCCGAGCGATAACGTTTAACATTTGTTAGCCGGTGGAAAGCGGCCACCGGTGAAAGATAAACATGTATACGTGTCAATACCCTCCCCTCAAAAAGCATCGTCCCGATGCTACAAACACGAAAGCGAAAACAAAACCATGCGTAATAAACAACAACAAACAAAAAAACAATAACAAAGTAACGAAGTACCTAAGGTCGTCAGCGGGCGTAGAAAGGTTTAAGACGCACCACATGGATGACTTCAGGTCGTGCCCGGCGCCGCTGTGATTGCGAAATGCCGTCTGGCACGACCTCATAGTCCAGTGCGCCAATACGTCGGATTATCTTATATGGTCCGAAACAGCGACGCAACAGTTTCTCGCTAAGTCCTCGTCGGCGAATCGGAGTCCAGACCCATAACACGGTCGCCGGGCTGGTACTCGACGTAGCGTCATCGAAGATTGTAGTGTCGGCTGTCGGTCCTCTGCTGGTTCTTGATGCGCAGGCGGGCGAGCTGTCGACCTTCTTCGGCACGCTGCAAATAAGTGGCAACGTCGACATTTTCTTCGTCAGCGACGTCTTGTAGCATGGCGTCAAGCGTCGTTGCCACGTTCCTTCCGTAGACCGTAGTAGTATTTTTCTTGTATCCTCGCAAGAGTGCGTGAAAAACCGAGATGTCCAGCCGTTGGGTCGTCATGGAGAGCTTGCAGAACCTCTGGACGCAATGCTGAGGGTACCACGATGAGGTAGTTGGCTCGGAGAGGCGAGAAGTTCTTCTTTAGGAGAATGTCGTTTTGCAAGAAAAACGACGCCAATCCTCGCCTGAACACCTTCGGCACAATGACGGTCTTGCCTTCAAGGTAGTCTACAAGGCTCCTTAGTTCCGGGTCGGCTCGTTGTTGTTCGGCGAATTCGTCGGCACTGATGGATCCCAAGAAAGTGTCGTCATCCTGGTCGTCTTGTGGCGGCGGTTCGACGGGGGCGCGAGACAAACAATCGGCGTCAGAGTGCTTTCGCCCGGACTTGTAAACGACGGTGATGTCGAATGCTTGAAGTCTCAGGCTCCAGCGTGCGAGGCGACCTGAAGGATCCTTCAAGTTAGCTAGCCAACACAAGGCGTGGTGGTCGCTCACAACTTTAAAGGGCCTTCCATAGAGGTAGGGGCGAAACTTTGATGTAGCCCAGATGATGGCGAGGCACTCCTTTTCTGTTGTGGAATAATTTGCTTCCGCCTTCGATAGCGACCGGCTAGCGTAACTTACAACCCTTCCTAGTCCGTCAGTCCTCTGCACAAGCACGGCGCCGAGTCCTACGCTGCTTGCGTCGGTGTGGACTTCCGTATCGGCGTTTTCGTCGAAATGCGCAAGTATTGGCGGCGATTGCAGGCGTCGCTTCAGTTCTTCGAATGCTTCGACTTGCGGCGTCTCCCACTTGAACTCGACGTCGGCCTTAGTGAGATACGTCAGTGGCTCAGCGATCCGTGAGAAATTCTTGACGAAGCGCCTGTAATAGGCGCACAGTCCAAGAAATCTACGCACTGCCTTCTTGTCAGCGGGCGGAGGAAAGTTGGAGATGGCCGCAGTTTTCTGAGGGTCGGGGCGCACTCCAGACTTGTTGATGACGTGGCCCAAAAACAAGAGCTCCTCATATGCGAAGCGGCACTTTTCGGGCTTTAACGTGAGTCCGGAGGTTTTGATTGCTTGAAGAACTGTTTCAAGGCGCCGCAGGTGTTCTTCGAAGCTTGAGGCAAACACAACGACGTCGTCCAAATAGACGAGGCAAGTCTGCCACTTCAAGCCTGCCAGTACTGTATCCATGACGCGTTGGAAAGTCGCAGGTGCCGAGCAAAGACCAAACGGCATGACCTTGAACTCGAACAGTCCGTCTGGTGTTATAAAGGCAGTCTTCTCCCGGTCCCTCTCGTCGACTTCGATTTGCCAGTAGCCGGTTTTGAGGTCCATCGACGAAAAATACTTTGCGTTGTAGAGTCGATCCAAGGCGTCGTCAATCCGTGGGAGCGGGTATACGTCCTTCTTCGTGATCTTGTTGAGCCGACGATAATCGACGAAGAAACGTAGGGTTCCATCCTTCTTCTTCACTAACACCACGGGGGACGCCCACGGACTCTTGGACGGCTGGATGATGTCGTCGCGTAGCATTTCGTCGACTTGGTGCCTTATGGCTTCACGTTCGCACGCCGAAACACGGTACGGGCTCTGACGGAGTGGGCGGACATTTTCGTCGGTGATCATGATGGGCGGACATTTTCGTCGGCTTGGCGACAGGGGTTTGTCGAACTTTTGACGACGACGAGAAGCAGTCCTTGTATTGCAGGAGCAGAGCTTTTAGTTGTTCTTTCTTATGCCTGGGAAGGTTCTGATTGACGTCGAAAGTTGGCTCAGGTATTTTAGTCGTCGTTGCAGGTGCACTGGAATCCGTGAAGGCGAAAGCACTGCTGGCTTGTTTTATTTCGTCCATGTAGGCGACCGTGGTGCCTTTGTTAATGTGCTTATATTCGGGGCTGAAGTTCGTGAGCATCACCCTTGCTTTCCGTGCACGTAGCTCAGCTATGCCTCTAGCGACGCAAATTTCACGGTCGAGCAGTAAGTGATGATCGCCCTCAATGACGCCTTCCATGTCTGCAGGCACTTCGGTACCGACGGAAATCATTACGCTGGAGCGCGGCGGAACGGTGACTTGTTCTTCAAGCACATTCAAGGCATGGTAAGTGATGCTTGTATCCGGCGGTATCGCTTTGTGTGTTGAAAGCGTTATCGACTTGGACCTTAAGTCGATGACTGCACCATGTTGGTTTAGAAAGTCCATGCCTAGGATGACGTCCCTGGAGCAGTGCGGCAGGATTACGAAGCTCGCCGGGTAAGAGCGGTTGTTTACCGTGACTCGCGCTGTGCAGATTCCAGCCGGCGTTATTAGGTGACCTCCCGCTGTCCGTATATCGGGTCCCTGCCAGGCCGTCTTCACCTTCTTTAACTTGGCGGCGAACGTGCCACTGAAAACTGAATAGTCGGTGCCAGTGTCGACGAGAGCGGTGACGTTATGACCATCGATGAGCACGTCTAGATCGGTAGACCGGCGTCTGGCGTTGCGGTTAATTCGTGGCGTCGGATCACGGCTGCGTCGGCTTGCTCTGCTGCTGCTACGTCGCGTCGGAAGGTCTTCGTTCGGCGGCGATGTGTCGTCAAGGCTGTTGCTAGGCGGCGTGCTGATATCTCGTCGTGATGATTCGCGAATCGTCGTCGTCGTCGGCGGCGGAGGATCTTCGGCATTGCGTCGTACAGCAACCGCACCTCCATCGGTTGGTGCTTTTAGTTTCCCGGGTAAGGGCTCGGAGATCGGCCCCGGGTGGGACCGGTGTACTGACGGCGATGCGGCGAGATGTAGCGGCCCGGTGACGGCGAGTGTGAGGGTCGTCGTGGTTGCCACTGGGCTCCGGCGAGGTAGTCGGCGATGTCACGTGGTCGCTCGCCAAGCTGTGGACGCGGCGCGTTGACGGCGAACCCTCGTAGGCCCATCTCGCGGTATGGGCATCGGCGGTAGACATGGCCGGCTTCCCCGCAGTGATAGCAGAGCGGGCGGTGGTCGGGGGCGCGCCAAATGTCCGTCTTCTGCTGGTAGCTGCGCTGGGCGACGGGCGGGTGTGCTGGCGGCGGCGGCGGTGGACGACGGAACTGCGGCGTTACGGGGCCCTGGCGCGAGCGCCGAGGGGGGCCTTCACGACGGGCGACGGCGGCGTAGGTCATCGCTTGCGGCTGTGGTTGAGGCGATGCCGGAACTTCTGGCACTTCCAGTGATCGCTGAACCTCTTCTTTAACTATGTCAGCGATTGAAGCCACCTGAGGCTGCAATCTTGGGAATAATTTCTGTAGTTCTTCCCGTACAACCGCTCTGATCGCCTCGTGCAGGTCGTTGGTGCCTAGAGCTTGAGCTTCGGCGTAGTTTGTCAGGGCACGGCGGTTGTATTGCCTGGCTCGCATTTCAAGCGTCTTCTCGATCGTTGTCGCCTCCGAAACAAATTCTGCCACAGTCTTGGGCGGGTTGCGCATCAATCCGGTGAATAGATGCTCCTTGACGCCCCGCATCAAGAACCTAACTTTCTTTTCTTCAGACATGTCGGGGTTGGCGTGGCGGAAGAGGCGAGTCATCTCCTCTGTGAAGATCGCGATGCTCTCGTTCGGCAATTGAACTCTGGTTTCCAGGAGAACTTCAGCCCTTTCTTTTCGTACGACACTCGTGAAGGTCCTCACGAAGTTCTCGCGAAATAGGTCCCAAGTCACCAGGCTGGTCTCTCTGTTCTCAAACCATGTCCGAGCAGCGTCATCCAACGAAAAATAGACATGACGCAGCTTGTCATCGTTGCTCCATTTGTTGAATGTCGCGGTCCTCTCGTACGTCTCCAGCCATGTTTCAGGGTCTTCAGCTGATGATCCACGGAAGGTCGGTGGCTCCCGAGGTTGCTGCAGCAGGATGGGGGACGCTGGGGCTGCCATTGTGGTCGTTGACTTGGCCTTGATCGCTGTGGTCTTCTCGGGAAGAAGTCCGTATTCTGGCAAAAGTCCTTGCTGCCTACGGCTAGCTCGCTGGTCCTTGGCGACGTTGGTCTCGTCCTCCGGTTTCGGGCTTGGGTCGCGGCTTTGCGGGGGCGTCCGCTGCATGGACACAAAAGCACCTCCACCAGATGTCATGTAGTAGTGACGCTGAAGAAAACAGTCGTAAATCTGTGTACGACGAAACTGGTTGTTTATTGGGCGAACCTGTGCCCACAAAAGCAAGGTACACTCAAAGCACAACGATAGCGGCGAACACAGTCGGCGATCGCCGAAAATCTGATCAGCGGCGAAGCGCGTCGGCTTTTATACCTGAGTCATCGAAGGTTCCAGATTAATCCCTGATGCCCGCGTGTCTTCCAGAAAGTTCTAGACAATTCGCGTCGGTAATACAATCAGATAACAAAAGCGTCGGTGAAAACAGGCAACGGAAAGAAGCATTGATAACGTTCTAGAAACTTCCGATACAGGCGCGTCCTGCGCCGAGCGATAACGTTTAACATTTGTTAGCCGGTGGAAAGCGGCCACCGGTGAAAGATAAACATGTATACGTGTCAATATATAGTGATTGTATAGGAGGAAAGAGACGCCTACTGCTGCAGCCCTTAAGGGAGCACGGCGCAGAACTCGCGTTTGTTCTCCGCCGTAGGTTCACTCCCCGTGAAAGCGCGCCTCCCTCGCGCCCTTTCACTCGCACATACAGCGTTCGGCGAGCGGCGACGATTTCATCTCCATTGACGTCATACGGAACTTCACGGCGACGGCGACGGCAACGGCGACGACGACGGCGACGTCGACGGCATAAATCTGCTTTGGAGTGTCCATATAATTGCTATCGCAATAAAACGTTGCGAGACGGGAAGGTGGGTAAGATTTCTGACGCTGCTCGACGAGTATCCCATTCTGATCTCGTCGAAAACCTCCGAGCCGCCCCCAGAGGCACCGGCAACAATCACCAACGCCGCGCGCGTTCGGTGCGAATGCGGGCAAAACGCCGACGCCGTCGGCAACAGTTCTGCGCATTGCTGGTGCTGCTGCATGTCCAAGTTTATACAGCTGATATACAGTTTCGGCAGCAACCCTGCCGAAAGCCATACTGTTTAGGTGATAGTAGATTACATTTTGCTAGATAGGATGATAAACGTGTATGAACTAGTCGTTCAATTATTTTACTAAAACATGAAAGAATACAAATAGGCCTGTAGTTACTCAGAAGTTCGCGATCGCCTTTTTTTGTAAACAGGTGTTATTTTACCAACTTTCAGAGAATTGCGGAATATGCCTGCTTTAAACATTTTGTTAACGATATCTGCTATGATAGGAGACAGTTCATTAGAGACAAACTTGATACGAGATGGGTGAACAGAGTCTAGGCCAGGTCCAGTAGACCTAAGCGAAGATATAACATGAAGAACTTCCTTTGCAGTCGTAGGTCGCAAGTAGAAAGAATAAAGATGACGAGGCAATGTCGGTAATGGGGGATCTGCTTGAGAATCGCAACTACTACTGAAATACTCGCTGAAGGCATTCGCGATATCAGCTTGATGACAGTATGTTTGTGTGTCAGTTTTTATTTTAGTTAAATGGTCACGACATTTATTATTTAAGAATTCGTTGATAACCTGCCAGTTGCGCCTCGTATTATTGTCATTATCCAGGATCTTGTTCTGAAGGTAATCTCGTTTGGCACATTTAAGTGTGGCTGCAAGTGTGTTAGAATATTTATTGAAACGGGATTTAAGTTCACAGTTAAATGGCTCGCAAATAACCATTTTGTGGAGCCGATTTTTCTTCAAGATACATCGAAATAGAGCCCTCGTGACGCAAGGTTTTCGAGGGGAACTAAAAAAAGAGTTATGGTAAATGTAATAGTGCATTCGTGAATGCAGCGAGTAATTTCATCCAAAAAGAACTGATAAGCCTCTTCAGCGCATGATTCACCTAATACAGCGGTCCAGTCATTTGACTGTATCATAGAAATAAATTTTTGGTAGTCAAAGTATACTTTCTCCTTCTTTTCAGTCGGTTTAGAAGTTTCTGTACTTCAAGTCAGGAATATTGGGTAGTGGTCGTTTATGCTGTGCTCGATGACTCCTGCTGTAAAATCTGTACTAATGTTGGTTAATATGTGATCAATTAACGTATTAGATCCTGTCATGTCACATCTAGTTGTAGAAGTAATTAAAGAAGCAAGGCCTTAGCTGAGAAAACACCCGAGATAATCAGGACATGATGGAATATTAGGGCCGATAATGTTTATGTTGATGTCTCCGCAGATAATGACATTTTTCTTTTCGTTCGTAACAGTGTGCAACAACTTTTCAAACTGTCGACAAAACTCAAAATATGACGATGATGGTGAGCGATAAATGCACGCTTACACTGTGTTCCGGCCATCAATTGAGAAAACACTCTGACCCAATTCCAACCATATAGACTCACAGAGCAAATTAGAAAAGGCAAGACCATTGCGGCGCTTGTATGGCAATGACGATTTAATAAATATTGCACATCCGCCGCCACGTGGCGTAGAACAATAGCAGTATTCTGCATTGTACTCTGGTAGCGCATATAAATTTCTATCGTCCAGTGACAACCATGTTTCAGATAGACCGATAAAAGAGAAGTTATGATTAGTTACTGAAAGAAATGCAATGAGGCTGTCATAGTTTTTTCGTAGACTACGAATCTTAAAATGTATCAGCTATAACTTGGGACTTTCATCACTGAAATAAGAGCCAGACAAGAAAGCATGCTTGCGAATGTTAATATACGCAGCCGCAAACACTAGAAAGCTAGGTGAAAACAGCAAGATCACCCGCACTGGAGATACGGTAGACACGGCTTTCATCTGTCCTTCTGGCCTTGATTACGCAGTGGTCTGACCAGAGTTGTTTCCAGCCTTTTGCTTTTTTAAGTTCAAGAGCTTGTGCGAACAGCACAAGCTCTGGGCGAATCCTGATTTCGAACGCTTTTAATTCGTTTTTTTTTACTTATTACAAAGAACATTGCTGAAAATTACGACTTTACAATGCCACGAAGCCGCTTGAAGCCAGAAGGTCGTCGAATTTTAGGCAAATTCATGTGCCTCCGTAATTCGCATGCTTGGTGCACCGACCCGAGTGCAGCTTCGGTAGGCACTCCCGTTGCATCACTGCTAGCCGTAGGCCATGCAGAGTTAGGGCCTGTTAGGGCTCATAGGAACCACAGTGGCCACACAGCGATTATCCATATGGGCACGTGTACATGGTTATCTTTCACCGGTGACCGCTTTTCACCGGCTTGCAATTGTTAAACGTTATCGCTAGGCACAGGACACGCCTGCATGTACAAGAAGTTTCCCGAACGTTATCGATGCTTCTATCCGTTGTCTGTTGTCACCGATGCTTTCGTAATCTGATTATATGAGCGACGCGAATTGTCTTGTACATTTTGGAAGACACGCGGGCACCAGGGATTACTCTGGAACTTTCGATGACTCATGTATAAAAGCCGACGCGTTTCGCTGCTACCGTTGTGCTTCGAGTGTAGCTTGCTTTTAGTCTGAGTCCGAGTCTTTATTCGAGACATGCAAACATAAATACATGGCTGAGGCGAAGGGAAAAAAAGCCGCTCAGTCGCGGCTTGTCAAAGCTCCCTTTCCCCCGTATACATCAGTACTGCTGAAGGCACGGAAACAGAAATAGCACAGGCTAATGAAGTAGCATAAGAGACTCAAAACTGTAAAAACACGGTGCACAATAAAATGGACAATACTACAAATACATTATTTCTCAGGATACATTCAAAGTAAGTGGCGGTCACAAAAATGAAATAAAGTAGCGGTGAAAATGCACACATTAACTAAATAACTTACGAAGAGAGTTAAAGGAAAGTTCGCGTATCGAGGTGTGAGAAAAGAGAAACTTGTTAAGCAGAGAAGGCAATGTATAGCTTAGGGCTTGAAAGCCGTAGTTAGTACGTGGGTGAGGCACAGACCAATACTCGTGGTGCCTTGTAAGGTAGTGAAGAATATTGGTGTGGAGGTTAGCGACTTCACATAAGAAAAAAATGCCGTGTTCAATCTGTGATTTGTAGAGCTGTAAAAGACGATGCTGGTACATGTTGGATAAGTGCATGATACTGTAGTTTGTAAACAGTGGCTCAGAGTGCGTTATGTAAGGCACGTCAGCAATCGCTCTAAGCGCATTTTTTTGCATTATGATCAGTTTACTAATATTTGTCTGTGTTGTACTTCCCCAAACCAATACGCAGTATTTTAACTGTGATTCAAAGAGTGCGTGGTACAACGTAAGCTTTGCTTTTTCTGGCAATAAATGCTGAAATTTTCTCAAAACTCCACCTATGCGTGCAAGCTTGCTTTGAAGATGTTCTATGTAACCATCCTAGAAAATGAATTTGTTAATATAGACTCCAAGCGTTCTAACGGTGTTAGTAATTTCTATGGCATTACCTCCTAAGGTAAGAGTAGCTCTGACAGAAATAGCTTAATTTTTGCTCTGAAAAATGTAGCTTTAGTTTTATTAGAGTTAATCAGAAGAGATTTTTTAGGAGACCAAGGATGTAACTTATTTAAGACGATATTGGCCTGGTTCACTAAATCATCTGCATTTGAACCCGATAAAAATAAGCTTGTGTCGTCTGCGTATATAATATATTGGACACTAGTGTATAGACTCGAGACTTCCGCAGCTACCCAAAGATCAGGTCAAGGTCATCGTACGCCCCAAGGGAGGCCTCGACGTATCCAAAGCTGACATCGTACTACTCGCCCGAGCTCTGGCCATGGCGGCGGCCTTGACGGAGGAGCAATCCAGTGAGGATACCGTGTGCCCGAACAAGGTACAGAACTTTCTGATCATCTCTACCCCTCACGATGAAAACGCGAAGGCGTACGTATCGGCGTACGTCGCCGCTCCCGAAGGAACCTGCAAAGGTGTGATTAGGAACATCGACCTCTCTCTGGACGATGCAACCCTGACGCGATTGATTGTGAACCCCAGAAATCCAACGGCTCGCGAAGTCAGAAGAATCAAAAGCACGCAGGTAGTCGTCATTCTCTTCGATGGCATGCGGGTGCCAAACACTGTATTGTGTGGCGCCGCCCTCGTTCAGTGCTCATTATTCAAGCGGCAGGTGGACGTATGCTACGCATGTGGACAAGTGGGTCACCGAGCCGACATCTGTTTTAAAAGCGAAGAGGAAAGGAACAAGTGCCGCGGCTGCGGAAGGATCAAATCTTCAAACAATGACGAGGAGAAGCACCAATGCCCTTTCAAGTGCGAGGCATGTGGCGGCCCCACGTCGCTGGGGATCGCGCGTGCAAACAGCGTTACCAGATCCCATACATCGTAAGGCGTCGGCGCAGAAGGCGACTGCAGAGAGAGCGAGTTGCGCAGATTGCCGGAGGAGACGACATTGACGTCAGCGGCATCTACATAAGGAGGGGCTCGACAACATCCGCGACTGCATTCGGCGGCTCGGCGACGCGAGAACGCTCGCGATCAGGTGGGCGTTCCCGCTCCAAGGGACGCTCCCGCTCCAGGGGACGCTCTCGCTCCAGGAGGCGTTCTGGCTCAAGAATCGGCCAAGGGACGACCTCCAGATCCCGATCCAGGTTCCGTTCTCGCTCGGCGAAGCAGACCACCTGGTCCGACAAGGTCAAGGGTACTGGATCATCGCCCAGTATATCAAGGCAGAAGGCGGTCGGTAAGGCACAGCCAGAGCATGCGTGCGGTTCCCGCTGTCAGGCACTCGAGGCGGAAAATCAGCAGCTCAGGAGAGAACTTAACGACCTCCGCGAGGCACTAAACAGCGTTAAGGCACAAATCACAAATCGCGATGTGGTCACAATCGGACAAGCACGCCCGCTAGTGGGTAAAGTTAAACGCAAAGCCCCCAACCCCGAACCAGTCAGCGAGACGGAAGGGGACGAGGAGGAGGAAATGGCGGACCCGGATGAGACCCCGACTGATGCCGGTGCCGTCGGGCCAGCCGCCACAACTAAGCACATCAGAGGCAAGCTAACTGCCAGACTAGCTTCCTTCGAAAAGCGAATTATGGAGCTGTTCTCCAGGATAGAGGAACGAATTACACACTTAGAAAGACCCAAGATCCAGCCCAAAGGCAGACCCTTGGCGTCGGCAGAGCAGCCGCAAGAAATCCCAAATCCAGGAAATGGTGAGAAAGGGCCATTCTATAATCCCCAATAATCAAAATGGCGAACGCAAAAGACCTAAAGATTTGGCAGTGGAATTGTGCGAGTTTCCAGAGGCGCAAGGCCCCCCTTGGACAACTCATCAGATCAATAGCGGATAAACCGCACGCGATTCTGTTACAAGAAACGTTAAGCGGCGAAGAAATCTCCTTCCCAGGTTACCACGCGATAGCAGACAAGGGGGAAAGAGGTAGAGGTATCGCCATTCTAATTAGGAAAAACATAGCGTTTATAATGCACGACGTTCCCTCATAAAAGGCAGGACTCGAAGCTCAACTGTTGGAAATGATATCGAGCAGAACAAGCAACGCGAACGTATTTATTCTTAACGTATACAGTTCCCCAGCGGATGGACGAAGGGATTTCAGGGCGCTTCTGGTAGCCGCGGTACGCACGGCGAAAGACGCATCCCTGATATTCGCGGGAGACTTTAACGCCCCCAACACGGAATGCGGATATGGTTACTCAAGCACCAAGGGCACGAACCTAGCTAACACCGCCGTGGAGCTCGGATTAACGTTGATTACAGATCCCAGGCTCCCTATCAGAATCGGCAATTCGGTCAGTCGTGACACGACACCCGACCTCACTTTCCTCCGAGGCGCAGAAGGCACGAAGGACAACCTCCAAGAGGACCTGGGCAGCGATCACCGTATTCTAGAACTCCTAGTGCGCGTAAGCGCCAAACCACCCAGGAAGTACACGTACGTGCACTGGGACCTGTTTCGCAAAATCAGAGGCTAAACGGCCCCACTAAGCGAAACCTATACAGAACTGATACAAAATCTTAACAGCGCGGTAACACAGGCGACCAAAGAAATGACTACAGACATAGAGGCACCTAAAATGGATTCGAAGCTTGCCCATCTCCTAGAGGCAAAGAATGCCTTCTTGGAAAGGTGGAGGACCTGTAGACTCCACCGCGGACTCAGGGCGAGAATCGCGCGCCTCAATAGGGAAATCGAGTCCTACTCATCCCCAATCGCCAGACAGCAATGGGATGAAACATGTGCAGAAACAGACGGTCGCATGCGAAGGGGAAGTAAATGGAGCCTGCTTAAAAATCTCCTTAACAGCGATAAGCAATCTAGGAGCACACTCAATCTCGCGTCGGATAGACTCGTAAAAAAACAATTCTCGATAGGCCTCACAGAGAAGGAGGTAACCGAAAACCTAGCTTACACATACCTCCCCCTGATCCACGGTTCGGACCGCCGGGGCGAGGAAATTGTTTACGAAGGCCATCCGGCGCCAGATCTGGACGAGCCATTTGAGACGTCCGAAATCAGACACGTCCTGTACAACCTTAACAGCAGATCGGCGCCGGGGCCCGACGGAGTCACGAATAAGCTCCTTAGGAACCTGGATGACAGGGCCATCGAAACACTTAAAGACGAGATCAACCGGGTATGGAATTCCGGCCAAGTCCCAGAAGAATGGCGCACCGCCAAAGTAGTACTCATCCCTAAGCCGGGTAAGCCACCGCACATCGACAATTTGAGGCCCATCTCTCTTACGTCCTGCATCGCCAAGGTCGCGGAACACGCGATCCACAACAGAATCGTTGCACATATTGAGAGCAGGGAACTCTTTAGGCACAACCTAGTTGGGTTCAGACAGTCCCTATCAATACAGGACGCTATGCATCTTCTCAAGAGGGCTATTTTTGATAATAAGACCCGTGATGTAAGGGGAATCCTCGCGCTGGACCTCGCCAAAGCTTTCGACAGGGTCAAACACGGGCACCTACTGCGAGAAATTTCTGCCCTTAACCTGGGAAGGAACTTTCACGACTTCACCAAATCCTTTCTGGCAAACCGCAAGGCGCACATCAGGCTAGGAACGGTTTCGGGAGGTCCGTACGAGCTGGGAAACCTTGGCACCCCTCAGGGCTCGGTCCTCTCCCCGCTACTGTTCAACATAGCCATGCACAGGCTTTCCGCTCGCCTCGCCGAGATTCAGAACGTGGGAAACGCCATTTACGCGGATGACATTTCGATCTGGGTGCCTGGAGGATCAATGGCCACAATTGAACACTCATTACCGAACGCGCTAGAAACCATCGAGGAATTCCTCTCCGACACGGGGCTCGATCTCTCCCCGTCCAAATCGGAACTCTTGCTGTACAGACAATCTAGGCAGGGAGTCAGAAACCTCGAGCCTCTGGAAAGTCTTCCGATAGTTATCAAAGCCAAAAACGGTCAGCCAATACCGAGGGTAGACTCGGTCAAAATTCTAGGTCTGCTCATCGACGCCAAGGGTTGCAACGCGACGGCTCTCAATAAGCTCTCTGGTCAGGCTCGAAACGTCATCAGAATGATCACCCGCATCTCCAACCGAAGAGGCGGGCTAAAGGAGGACAATCTTATCAAAGCTTTCCAGGCCTTCTTCCTAAGCCACATTACCTATATAACCTCTTACCTTAATTGGAGCAGGGCAGAGAAGGCCAAATTAGACGCGCTTATAAGAACGGACCTCAAACGTGTGCTGGGACTTCCCCAGTCCACGAGGACGGAACGACTACTGAAGCTAGGGCTCCACAACACGATAGACGAAATTATAGAAGCCCATTCGGCGGCGCAGGTTTATAGACTATCGTCCAGCAAGGCAGGAGTTAGTATACTAAACGAGGCAGGCATTCGGCCCAGGAACGACCCGGAGGATAAAGTCTGTCTGCCTAAAAATATTAGTTCCCTAATCAAGGTAGACCCGATTCCGCGCAACATTCACCCAGTACACAATCAGGGTAGAAGACGTGCGATAGCTCAAGCAATCCTCAAACAGATCACTCGACAGGGACTACACGCTCTATTCGTAGACGCCGCTAGATACGACAGTGAAGACGCGTTCGCTCTATCGGTAGTGGATGCGAAAGGCAATCTGGTGAATGCGGCCTCTGTGCGCACCAATTCTGCTCACGAGGCGGAGGAGGCGGCTATCGCCCTGGCCATACACAGCGCACATTCTCCCCTCTTTGTCTTCTCGGACTCCCGTACAGCCGTTAGGTCCTTTTCGGCGGCGCGCGTATCGAAACGGGCGAATAGAATTGCGATCAATAAGCTCACTAATTTCAGTAAAATTGGCACGGAAGCATATTTCCACATTTCATGGTTCCCGGCCCACCTGGGAGACTCAATCCAACCGCACGGCTGCAACCCCAACGAAAGGGCTCACCGGCTGGCGCGCGATTTCACGACCCGTGCAGCCGTCAACGGCCCTCCCCGTAACGAGGCTAGCATCCAGAAAGACCCATTGTGCACCTTTCACGAGATCGTCTCACACTACCGCTTGGAAAGAAGGTGGTTCTCTCCTCCTCCCCCAAAACTAAATAAACCACAAGCTAGCACGCTCAGAATGTTACAAACCCGCACGTACCCCACTCCGCGGTCCCTTAGCAGGATAGACCCGCACTTCCCGCAGTCGTGCCCCAAATGCGGAGCCGACTCATGCTCTCTCGATCACATGCTCTGGCTGTTCCCAGCCATAGAAAACTCTATACTTGCCACAAAGGAACTGTGGGAGGAGTTCCTAAGAAGCGACCACCACCACATCCAACTCCAGGCAGTCCAGAGGGCCGACGACATCGCAACGGGATTTCGCCTCCCGGTGCCATCGGATTTCGCCTCCCGGAGCCACCGACTCGACCTGAGGGAGCCTTCGGCTCCCCCTGGCCAGTTTCTCAGGATCAATAAAAGTTCTTGTCACTGTCACTAGTGTATATTTCTATCAAATCATTAATATAGATAATGAACAGAAAAGTACCAAGCAGGCTTCCTTGAAGAACACCATGTTCGACTTTATTACAATACGAGGGATGGTTATCGATAGCAACATATTGAGTACGATCATGCAAATAACTCAATATTAGATTCAATGAAACACCTCGGACACCATAAGCTGGAAGTTAAAAAAAAGGCTTTTATGATTAATTCTATCAAAAGCTTTTGAAAAATTTATAAATATTCCTAAAGTCATCAGTTTCTTTTCTATATTATGAAGAATAATACTTTTTGTTTGAGCAGTGCAACTTCCGTAGATGATCTTTCCCTGAAACCAAACTGTGCACTACTTATTAGCCCGTATTTTCCAAAACATTTTAACATACGCTCATAGATAACTCGCTCTAATCCTTTAGAAAAAATTGGTAAAATGAATATGGGACTATAATTACCGAGGATTTCTTTGGCACCACCTTTAAGGAGAATAACCACTTTCGCCTTTTTCATTTCTGATGGAAAAGTACCGGTGCGGAAAGACAAGTTATAAATAAGCGTTAGGAGCGAACAAATGATATCAAGGACATGTAGTATTGGTCTCATTGTCAGACCAAAAGCGTCCGCGCATCTGCTGATTTTCGTACGTCTGAAAGCGGCTGATACTTCATCGCAATAATACTCGATAAATGCCATGGTGACATGTGCTCCATCTTTCACGAAATCGAGAGTGCTAGGGTCATGCTCACTTACAACAAGGGATGTGAAGTAGTCATTGAACTTGTCAGTTAGGTATTTCCCAACATAGCTGGTGCCATCAATTGTGAGAGAAACAGGTGAGCACGATCGTTCAGATTTTAGCAACGTGTTTAATCTATTCCAGAGAACCTTATGATCACTAATGCCTGCAAATAAGCGAATGTGATATTTGTTTTTAGATTTTCTTATTGTGACATTCAATTTATTGCGAAATTTTTAAAAGCTACGAAATCGGAGTGTTCGCGACTCTGCAGAAACTTCAGATATAACTTGTTTTTTTTTAGAAATCATTTTAAGGACGCGAGACCTCATCCATGGCTTACGGGCCTTCTTTCGTTTTTTCGTAACCATATATGGGAATGTCATGCTGTAGAACATTAAGAAGTGTTTTGGGAAAAAGTTGAACGCCTCGTCAGCAGTCGCGTGGCTTTACAGTGGTGTCCGATCAAAATTTGATAGCATGCAACGAAATTCTTCCAATGAGCTACCGTTAATATTCTGTGTCCGAAATAACAGGTCATGTGTAATTTTGCTGGAAACCAAAGAGACGTTGCATAACAGAAACACAGGGAGGTGATCACTCAGTCCTCTGTTAATAACCCCTGCTGAAACACATTCAATAGATTCATTAGTGATTAGCAAGTCAAGTGCAGTTGCAGATGATGAGGTAACATGGGTCGGTATAAAGTGATAACGTTTCGAAGCAAATAAGACTCTAGCAGAAGCAACAACTGTGTGCGTCCTGGAGAATTCTCGATATTATTAATATTCAGATCACTTCCAAGGAAAATAGTATATTGGCACTAACATGCAAATTCAAAAACGCTTTCAATATAAGAAAGAACTTTTCAATGCGACCACACGGGGGGCGATGTACAACAACAAAAAGTATTTTTCCAGAACGCACAGATTGAACTTCATAATCAGGTGTAACAGCACATAATTGTTCAATCCTACCTAACTGCATGTGTTTTAGCAACAGCAAACATTTACCAACGCGAAACAAATAAACCACGTTTACCAACGCGAAACAAATAAAAAGAATCATAGTTTTGAAGAGCGAAAGAATCATTCTCTGACATCCAATTTTCGGTCAACATTATTGCACTAAATTTGAAACTAACTTGACAAAGAAACGTTTCCAAAAGATCTCCTTTGCCGCGGATTGATGGAATTTTAATGTGTAGCACCGATAAAGTAGATTTAGTAACAAGTTTGCCAAGGTTATTAGGGGAAACATACGGGGAATCCATCATGAAATATGAAGCGTTCAAATGCAAATATGGCATTACACGGCTAGTCGCGTCAAATGCTCTGCACGTTGGGAGTTCGCCGAGCCCACTCGCCTGACCGTCGCCCGCGCTGCCTGCTCGCTCTGTCGACGACGGCTCGGAGAGCGCGATAGCTCCCACCTACACTATAGGCGCTGAAGGCTGGACCCCCATTCATTCCCGCAAACGGGTGAGCCAGCACAATCTCTCTGCAATCTGATCATCTACAACTGTTGAAAAATTATTATATTGGCCACCGCAAGGCTTGCGCCTCGTCCAAATTCCACCCGGTGAACTGCACTCCTCGCTAGGGCTGACATCTCTGCTAAGTGAGGCAGAACTACGCTCCATTATTATTCGTATCCTACCTGAGGGGAACATTGCCCTGCTCGCCTGCCATACTCCTCTGTAAGTGCGAAGCTTTTGGCAGCGGACCCTCTGACCGTCGCAAACTTCCAACTAGCTGCTCGCATCTGTCAAGCCACTCCGGCCAACTCCTGCCGAGGAGTCATCTATGATATAACACCCAGAACCTCATCGGCTGCGCTCATGGGAAACCTCTGGGACCCTGACTCGGGCATCCTCACCGCTCGCATGATGGGCTCCACGCACACTGCCCTCATCACGTTCTCTGGATCGCACATTCCGCGCTGGGTGAACTATCGGGGTGTGATGGTGCGCTGTGCCCCATACAAGCCTCGGGCACAATTCTGCACCGCCTGCTCCGGCCTCGGTCACTGTGCGGATGTGTGCCCCAATACGGAACTTATTAAGTGCCTTACATGTGGCCTTACACTAGACTCGCAGAACCAACCGCGCACCTGTCCCATGGGCTAACCTCACTGCGGCGGGGACCACTAAGCCGGAGATTCTCGCTGCGAAGTCCGAGCGGCTGCAGACCGCGCCCTCTGTCAAACGGAGTACGCCCGTTGTCCACGTCTCCGTGTTCCTGCCAAAGATCTCCAAAAAGCGGTACAACCGTTAAGTCAGCAGCAGCAATTCATTCCATTGACTACCTCACTTACCCAGGCGGCATTCGTTGCCGACTCGTCCACCTCAACTGCGAAACCTCGCCAAAACAAAAGCGCAAGCCAAGCCAGGAGCAGCAGTGTGTCCCCGAGCCGCTCCGCGACCCCCCACCGCTAACCCAGTGGACCAGCTGGCCAGGCCGCCTCAACCTCACAGGCTACAGCGAAACACCTTTCTTAGGCAAGTCAACCAAGCAGCCATTCCTCAACTCTTGCTGCCCCAAACCCAACAATCAGCCAACAGCCCTTAAACCCCCGTAAAGCAAAACGCGACTACTGCGCTGCTGTCCTCCGTACCAACTGCCCTCGGGCGGCAGAAATCAACTCTCCTCCTCCTTTAACACCCTCTCAAACGTCATCTGCCATGGACACTGCCCCAGCTACTAACACAGAAACATCTTTTTCCAACACCTCACCTACAACCCTCACTCCACAAGTATCTTCCACTGGGTTGAATCGACAGACCTCGTCGTCTGCCTCACCGTCTGAAATTAACACGCCGCACTCGAACCATTCGGCCTACGCCTCTCTGGAGGCGTAGGCATTAAAGCTATTGAACAAAGCCTCGCGGTTTGCCCGCTCATCACCAATCCTACGGCTCTCACGGAAGTCTTAGACCGACACAAGAAGTTAGAACAGCGCTTTGAAACCACACTCTCTAGGGTCGAAGTGGCATCAGCTTCTCTCCACCAAATCTCCACAACTCTTCCCACCCTCATCCGTGAAGCGCTGGACAATCGTCTGGCACAATGCTTCGGAGACATGGATCATCCGCGTCGCTCCCGTAGCCGCCGCGCTCGCGTAGTCGTTACCGCACCGCATCTGAGGATCGTCGGGACAAGTTCTAAATTTGCGTTCTCCACAATGGTGTCCGATTTAATCGTGTGGCAGTGAAACTGCAGGGGTTCGCGCGCAAGCGAGGGCTCCTGCTGCAGTACATTTCCGCACACACCTCGCCACCTGACATCATATTTCTCCAAGAACCCGCTCAACTTATTACTCTCACTGGATACACTGTTTTTGGCTCTCACCCTACTCACCTCATCTATGTACGTAAAGACCTCACAGTGATCGAAGTAGCAGACACTCCATCCTATCTCACAATTAGCCTTATTTCCACATTCTCCGGAACCTCTGCTACCCTTTGCGTCTTCCTTACTAACATCTATTGCCCCCCTCGTGCATCCAGCACAACCCTTGACGACGCCTTTCGCCTACGCCCTACTCGCCTCTTTTTTCATCTCGTCGGGGGTGATTTCAACGCCCCGCACACAGCCTGGGGCTACCGAAATAACACCCCTAAAGGCACTCACCTTCTAAAAACTTTCCGCGATCATTCCTTTCTTTTACTTAATGACCCAGATTCTGCCACGCGCCATGGCAACTCTGTTCAACGGGACACAACACCGGATCTAACATTTATGCGGGGTCCAATGACGGCAACATGGAACAACACCCACGACACGCTCACAAGCGACCACTCTTATCATCACCACGCTACATACAACAGAATTCAAGTACCGTAGCAATTCCAAACGCATTACGAACTGGCCCCGGATGAGACAGGTGCGCCAGGATGCCCCCGCTGCCTCCACACTACAGGAATGGGTTGACGCGCTTCACACTTGTGTTCACGATCACACCACATCGAACCAGACCAGCGCATCGGATGAACCACCCGATCAGCACCTACTCCATCTTTGGAATGCTCGACGAGGCCTTCTGAAACGATGGTGCCGCAACAAAAGCAACCGCCGTCTACGTGCTCGAATTAACCGACCTAATGAAGAAATTACCGACTATTCCGACACAGTTACGCGAGAGAGCTGGCTCCACATTTGTGCCCGTCTGGCCACTACCATGCACCTCGGCTCTGTATGGCTTCTCCTTCGCTCCCTTCTTAATCCTGGGGCCACACGCACGAGCAGCCAGCGCGCTTTACGCAAGATCCTCGACTCTTATTATACAGTGGAAGCTCTCTATCAAGATCTCCGGGACACCTACATTGCCCCATACGATAAACCAACGTACCCAGATTACACAGGACCCCCTCAATTGATCTCGATCTTTCGGATCCTTTCACTCTTCATGAACTGCGAGCAGCTGTTTCAGCCCTCCAACGTAATACCTGTCCGGGTCAGGACAAAGTCTCCAATCGTCACCTTCGCAATCTCGCTGACTCAGATTACGACTTCCTACTCTCTGTTACGAATAATGCCTGGAATACTGGGGGCCTTCCTTCTGCATGGAAGCATGCTGAAATAATATTCATACCCACACCAGGGAAACCACCCGCGCTTGAATCGCTTCGACCTATCTCCCTCACCTCCTGCATCGGTAAGCTCATGGAGCGCTTAGTACTTCGCCGTCTTCAGCGTTTCTTAGAAAATACATCTTACCTCCTCCTCTCATTGGCTATCGCGAACACATCTCCACGCAAGATGCGTTTTTATATATGCAACATGACATTCTCTCTGGCCCTAGCACATCGCAACTGCGCGCTATATTCGCTCTGGACCTTTCAAAAGCCTTCGACAACGTGACACACGATTCAATGTTACAGGAACTTGCTCGCACGGGCTGTGGCGCTCGCATGTACAATTACGTTCGCTCGTTCCTACGCGGTCGCTCCTACTCCCTACGATTCGCAGATGCCCCAACATCATCCGTATATTCACACCCTCAGCGCGGTATACTGCAAGGCTCAGTTCTTTCTCCTCTGCTCTGCAAGTTTGCCATGTGCACCGTACACCACGCCCTCGAACCGTTAACCTCCATCCGCTGTACTATCTATGCAGATGACATAACCATCTGGTCTTATCTAGGTTCGCCGGGATACATACGAGACTGCCTACACGACGCCCTTGCTACCACTTCGGCTGCCGCCAAAACAATCGGGCTTTCTTGCTCACCCGCTAAATCTGCTCTCCTCCTTGTCCACGAACCGCGAGGGCAACCCCCTCCCCTACCACTACACTGGATCGTCATCCCATTCCTCTAGTAAAATCCATAAAAATTCTGGGCCTCCACATCGAAGCCGATGGTGGAGCTTCTTCCGCAATCCGGCACATTCTCCAGCAAGGGAACAAATTCTACACTTAATGCGTAGCGTTACTAACCGTGTTAGGGGCCTACGGGAACATGAACTTCTTCGTCTTCGTGACGCACTCCTCCTATCTCGCTATCGCTACCAGCTCCCTTATTTAACTGTTCGCCAACAGGACCTTAATCGCCTTGACGCAATCGTACGAAAAGCAGCAAAAATCGCTTTGGGTCTCCAAATCAGTGCCAGCAACGACCGCCTAGCTCAGCTGGGCGTCCACAACACTACAGAAGAGATTATCTTGGCTCACCGTCGCAATCAGGAACATTGCCTGAGCACCACCACTCAGGGACGCCACATCCTGGCCTATGTCGGCTTCTCTCTCTCGACGTCCCCCTCCACCCCTACTACGGCACTTCCGTCATCCTGCGCGGCACTTCTACGCATCGCGCCATTACCTCGCAACATGAATCCCTGTATACACGCACAACGCCGCGCAGCTAGAATCCGTTATTTTCAGCATTTCGTCCGCACTCATCCAAACCGTCATTTCTACTACACGGACGTTAGCGCCTCCTCACTGGGCTCTGCCATAGTGGTTCTTTCGGGCAGCTATGCTATTCTCCATAGAGAAGTCCTCTCGATTACAGATCCCGCACTTGCTGAACTACATGTGATAGTAGCTGCTTGCCGCTATCTTCCCCCCAACACCCCGCACCTTCCTATAATTTTCACAGACTCCATGGCCGCCTGTCGCTCCTTATTACGCGGGGAACTTCCTATCCCTCTGGCACACATTCTCCAAAGTACAGGTTTTCCCGCTCAATTTAATCCAAACGCCAGTCAATTTAATCCGAGCGCCAGTCAAATTAATCCACGTGCCAGTCATTTTAATCCGAGCGCCATTCAATTTAATCCAAGCACCACTTAATTTAATCCAAACGCCAGCCGGGATAATCCAAACGCCAGTGAATTTAATCCAAGCATAACGCAATTCAAGAACCTTTCAACTTTAGGGCAACTGAAATTTTGTGATAAGGTTAGGGGTTAATACCTCCAAAATAAAAGTACCATATGAGAGATCAATAGCTTTCCTGCCACGTGACTAACGGCAACCTTTGGAGGGTTTCTTGCCAAAGCCTTATGTCTCGTTCTGAAGTGACCTTGAAGTAGTGGAGCCAAAACCGGGCAGAACATCAGTAAAACATATGTACATAAAAATCGATAACTCAATAAGGTAATTACAAACCTCATAAGATTATATATCAATCGATAGGTAATTACACGAGGAATACAAATATTGATAAATTACATTAATAAATAAATGTTTTCTAATAATCAGCTTGACAAAGCGGTAAAATGGGTAGAAGAACCCACAGAGTGGCTAATAACCGAAAATGAATTATGGTAATGGTTAATGTTGATAATGATAAAAAATGGGAATTTGGAGAGTTGAATGAAGAATGAATTGAGGGTGAATTAAGAGTGAATTGATTGTCAATTAAGGAGGCGGGGGGGGGGGGTTCCGTTGGGTGATTGGAGTCAAACGAAAGCTAATGATGAGACAGAGAGAGCTAAGATAATGAAAAGTAAATGAGAGTGAACTAAGAGTGAATCAAGGTGAATCAAGTAGTGAATTGATGGTCAATTAAAGGGGTTCAGTTGGGTGATTGGAGTCAAACGAAAGGTAATGATGAGACTGAGAGAGCTAAGATAATGAAAAGTAAATGGGTGTGAATTAAGAGTGAATGAAGGGGAATCAAGTAGTGAATTGCTGGTCAATATAAAGGGGTTCGGTTGGGTGGAGTCAAACGAAAGGTAATGGTGAGACAGAGAGACCTAAGATAATGAAAAGTAAATGAGAGTGAATTAAGAGTGAATAATGGGAATGAAGTAGTGAATTGATGGTCAATATAAGGGGTTTGGTTGGGTGATTGGAGTCAAACGAAAGGTAATGATGAGACAGAGTGAGCTGAGAAAATGAAAATAAATGAGTGAATTAAGAGTGAATAAAGGTGAATTAAGTAGTGATAGGCTGAATGAATACTGATGAAAATTGGAAATTTGGAGTAGTAGAGCAAACCGAGTGTGATGGAAGTAAAACCAAGATGATAGAGTGAATGAAGGCGCACCAAGCAGTGATAGGGCGAAGCAAGAGTGAATCAAATGGTTATGGAGTGGAGGAGTGACTTGCAAAAATATGTGAGATTTCATTGTCCAAGTGAGGTGACTCAGCAAAATAAAGTGCTGAGTCACTATTCGAGTTTGGTGAATCATAGGAAGGGAATTTCAGTTCGATGTTTTCATAATTTCATACGGAATACAGTCATGGATGTCCAATTAAAAGGGAGTCAAATGGCAATTCAAGTTTAATAACCAGGAGATGCTAGGAATTTGTCACGAGTGATCACGAATCACTTTGTTTTGTACGGCAGCAATAGCCATCAATCGTGCACGTAGTCACTGATATCGATGTAAATGCTTTTGAATAAGTATTTTTAATGATAAGTATTTCTTGGCGAACAATTGCCACTATTAGAGTATTTATATGTATGTATATATATATATATATATATATATATATATATAGAGAGAGAGAGAGAGAGAGCCGCCTACGTCTTGGTGCGCTCATGGTGGTTTCCTTTACATGGTACGTACAAAATCAGCATAGTATGACAAGTGTCTATGACGAACATACATGATAGGTCATGTCATGGATATCATGAGATGTGTGTCATGTAGGTCATGAAACCAGCCGCCTTCGTCTTGGTGCTCTCATGGTCGTTTCGCGCACTTGGTATGTCGCTGGAAAGGGTTCGGACATGGGTACTAAGTGATGGAAATTTCACTAAAGATGATGGTAGAAGTCAGTCATGAGCACGACTCAGCAGAAATGACGACTCAGTGAAAACTGATTAACACTCAAAACCACTGAAATAGGCTCGGATGTAAATGATAGGTCATGTGACATGAATGTCACGGCATGAGTGTAATTTAGGTCATGAAACAGCCGCCTACGTCTTTGTGCTCTCATGGTCGTTCCGTTAACTTCGTTGGCTTCGCGCGCTCTGCTTCACATAACATCGATTCCCACAGGGCGTGGGATCTGCCGGCTTTTTTCCCGCTACCATTGCTACCTGACTGTCAAGAGTAATTAGTGATCACAAGTGATAAGCTCTGTTCAGTGCTCTCTTATTCTTACAGAGCCTAGTGTCATGGATGTCAAATGATAAGTAATTCAAAATGCCATTCAAGATTAAAATGATAGAAACAACCCTAATCATTGACTTAGGTGTCTGCTAGTGGCATTAGCACCTCGGCGTTGGTGTAAGCTTCCGTATTGCTTGCGGTAACTTCGTTTTCTCCTTGAGTGAACTTTGCGTTAATAAAGTGAAGTATGACACAGACACAGAGAATGCTGGCGAATTTTTGATCTAAACTATGTAAACTACACAACATTACATAAGGCCCAGCGTCCTCGTTGTCTACTTCCATGGCGAACGGAACGGGTGGAAAACCGAACTCGGAGGAGCGAGCAAACAGAACTGGCGAGAAACCGCCATGCATATGGAGCCAAAACAACGCACATGGAGCCAAACCAACACGCGCATGGAGCTGAACGCCCACGCACATGGAGCAAACGCCCACGCATACGGAACCAAACCTCCCCGCACCTGGTTGTACGGCTATTAGAGATTTCTAATTATTGTCTTATCATTCCTGTCACTTAACAAACCCAATTTGTAATTGAACTTATAAAATGATGTCATATCTATCATGAACATTAAGTAGAACCATCGATTTCTCACAGTTCTTGTTTTTATTGATTTATTTTGAATTAAGAACTATTTATTTAATTGCGCACCAACCGAAGTCGGTGGTCGACCGGAAGTCACCGCCTAACAAGAGTGTCACTCGCTGCTCGGTGCAACTAATAACTAGGAGAAGCTAAGCGTTAGTCACTTGTAATCACAAATAACTTTTTATTGCGATAGCAAGTATATGGACACTTAAACTGGATTTCTGCCGTCGCCATCGCCGTCGCTGTGAGGATCCCTATAGATAAAATCTTCGCTGCGCGCCGTATGCCCGAGCGGAAGCGTGCGGGGACGCGCTCTATCACGGAGAGCGAACGCACTCAATCTCCCACGCGCAAGCAAGGAAGCGGGAAGCCAACGCCGGAGGGGGGGGGGGGGGGCGCACTTCACCTCCGCCAACAACCGCGCTCGTCGCTCACTCGCACCGTCGCTTATCTCCACACGGCTCTGACCTTTATGCGCCGTGCATTCGCCGCTCAGTTTCCGTTGAAGCGATAGACCACACGTACCTTCGCCCGTTGCTGCGGCGTATGCGCTTGCTGCCAGCGTTTTGACAGTCGTTGTCTGCAGTCATTCAGTGTGATCTATTCATGTTTGTTTGTGCGCGCTCACACCACGCTCGTTCAATCAGTTAGTAATAGTCGGGCCACATTTTCCAACGCACGCTACACATGCAATGCTGCCCGGGTCGGCAGTGCAGCGCTACAGGTGTGTCCTTTCGCACGCGCTGCCCACGGGAACCGCTTCTCATCAACACCACCGTTTCACACGCGCATTCTCGTGGTCATCGAGTCTCTCTTCATGTCGGTCTCCTTACGCCGCAGCACACCTGCTTACATAATGAGCTCATGTTTACTACAATTCATATTGCTACCAAAGCCGCTCACCTTACTTCGTATGACGTTGCTGTGTTGCTATCGCAGTCATTGCTTCGCCCTTAGGGCGAAACTGTGACATTTTTTGTATGACAGTGGTAGTTCTCACTCATTGATTTTGCCACAGCTATGAATGTGTTTATGTAAATACAATGCTCTGAGATTGCAGATGTTATGGAAACAGCGGTGTTCACTCGTGATTATGTAAACTTCAGTTTTCCCGACTTTTTAGAAATCATAGCTCCATGGGCATAAAATGAAAGGTCGCTTAAAAGCTCGTTCAATTATGACAATTAGGAACTGAGGAGCTTTAGCCAGTAGTAAATATCAATAACCTTTTTACTATTATAGCGTTTATGTGTACTCACGTTGCCGTTGAGTAGAATGGAGTGTCAATATACTAGCAATTATCTGAACAACATGAGCAAGTCATTAGCCATAAATAGTGATTTTGCACAGTTCTGCGTCGTCGGATACTTACAGTCTTTCAGTGTAAGGGTATCACATGAACAGCCGTTAGTAGGGTAATTAAATTAAGGTATATAGGATCTCATATGCTTTAGTCCGTGGAGATGATATATCCCGTCACATATCCCGTATGTGGCACATATGTAAACTGCTGTCATGCGCTATGAAGCGAACACAGTGACGACGGTGCTTGAACTCATCTGAAAAGGTTAGTATGTTTAAAGTGCTTTCAGACTCTTATGAAGAAATTGATGATCCGTGCTGGCTGCAACAGAGACGCGTTTGAGCCGCTCATGCAATTACTGACCATAAATGCAATGAGTAGATCTGTGAGAAACAAACTTTATTATTATCAACCAAAATCACTTTGTTGGAATCGACTTCCTTTGCGTGCAGCACTGAGCAGTTCTCACATGTCGTGGCACTCTAGGGCAGCTTGCACAAAAGTGTAGTTGTGCCGGTCGTAGGCAGCACGCTCTACACGCAGGACGTGCTGCATTGATTCTCCGGAGGCCTCAACCAACAGTGCCCGGCGATGCTGTTTCTTGGAGAGGCCCGGTGGTGTCGTGAAAAGATCATCTTGCCGTTCGGCTAGAAAAGTCTTGACACCAGCCTAGAACTTCGAAAAAACTTCTTTGATTGGATTGAACAATGGGCTGTACGGCGGCAGCCGCTTCATTGAGTGCTCACTGGTGGCGAGGACAACCGCCTCAGCACGGCGGTGCGCTGGCGCGTTGTCGAACAAGAACACTGCCTCAGCGCCAGGTTCCTGATGATGAACCTTCTCGGACACATCGCAGAGAAATTCGTTGAATACAGCCCAGTGGACCTTGTCCACTAAAGTCCAATGCAGGACACCGTTTGCAGACATGCAAGCCAAAACATTTATATTTGCGCCCTTTGTGCTGGTTGCTAGACGAATAGCTGGGGCACCTCGTTTTGCTCTGCCGAAACTTCTTGCGCACCACACGTTGAAGTTCGTTTCGTCAATGTAGTACCGCGTGATTGTGGTCCCTTCATTTTGAAGCCATTGAGCGAACTTGCGGCGCGCTTCCTTAACATCGGGACGGTTACGATCAACCGGCCTCTGAGTTACTAACTTAATTGTATAACCATGGCCATCGAGAAGCCGATCGATGGTTGATTTGCTGATTTCGGTATCGGAAAATTTCTCTATCAAAGACATCCTGATTTGCATGAGCGTGAAGGATGGATTATTTTCTATAATTTCATGCAGGGTCTCCACAACATCTTGGCGAAACTTCTTTGACGAACCACCACGTTTCTTGGCTGTTTCGCGATCTGTTGCGGCAATTGAGCGCACAGTCTTTATGTTTATTCCCAATGTTTCGGCCAGCTGTTTCAAGTCACCACCACGTCGGTGCGCATCGATGATGCGGGAACGATCCACTGCAGAAACGATATTGTACTTGGTCTTTCCTTCATCAGGCATCTTTCTTGGTCGTCCCGCAGCTCGAATGTTGCCTTCCTCCATGGCACCAATTTTCAAAATATTCACTTTTCAAATATTCGCAAGGTTGTGGTACGCCACTCACGACAATGCCCGACGCTGGTCCTCGGCCTGTCGTCTGCACGGCAGCGTCGCACCTCTGAGAGATGCAACAGCATGTCGTCTGTTTTAGTTAGAATGGTAGTCTTTCCTCTTGAAGTTTAAGAATTTCTTTTGCACAAAAAAGCTGACATTATACCAAGAAGCAAGCTTTTACGGTCTTGTTTACCCAATATACCGAAGTGTCTGATTTATGATATCCAGACGATCGCGGTAACTACCAATACCACTTATGCTTCCTTCCATGTGCGTTATGATGCATAAGTGATATTGTTCTAATGTGTCTCGCGCAAATTATGCCGAAGGTGCAAGGTAGCGCAAACCATTTCTTGCAGGGCGCGAGCAGACGTTGAATGAAGTTTCAATTTCCTATGGGCTGTTACCGTGATCGTCTGGATATCATAAATCAGACACTTCGGTATATTGGGTAAACAAGACCGTGAAAGCTTGCTTCTTGGTATAATGTCACCTTTTTTGTACAAAACAAATTCTTAAACTTCAAGACGAAAGACTACCATTCTAACTAAAACAGACGACATGCTGTTGCATCTCTCAGAGGTGCGACGCTGCCGTGCAGACGACAGGCCGAGGACCAGCGTCGGGCATTGTCGTGAGTGGCGTACCACAACCTTGCGAATATTTGAAAAGTGAATATTTTGAAAATTGGTGCCATGGAGGAAGGCAACATTCGAGCTGCGGGACGACCAAGAAAGATGCCTGATGAAGGAAAGACCAAGTACAATATCGTTTCTGCAGTGGATCGTTCCCGCATCATCGATGCGCACCGACGTGGTGGTGACTTGAAACAGCTGGCCGAAACATTGGGAATAAACATAAAGACTGTGCGCTCAATTGCCGCAACAGATCGCGAAACAGCCAAGAAACGTGGTGGTTCGTCAAAGAAGTTTCGCCAAGATGTTGTGGAGACCCTGCATGAAATTATAGAAAATAATCCATCCTTCACGCTCATGCAAATCAGGATGTCTTTGATAGAGAAATTTTCCGATACCGAAATCAGCAAATCAACCATCGATCGGCTTCTCGATGGCCATGGTTATACAATTAAGTTAGTAACTCAGAGGCCGGTTGATCGTAACCGTCCCGATGATAAGGAAGAGCGCCGCAAGTTCACTCAATGGCTTCAAAATGAAGGGACCACAATCACGCGGTACTACATTGACGAAACGAACTTCAACGTGTGGTGCGCAAGAAGTTTCGGTAGAGCAAAACGAGGTGCCCCAGCTATTCGTCTAGCAACCAGCACAAAGGGCGCAAATATAAATGTTTTGGCTTGCATGTCTGCAAACGGCGTCCCGCATTGGACTTTAGTGGACAAGGTCCACTGGGCTGCTTTGAACGAATTTCTCTGCGATGTGTCCGAGAAGGTTCATCATCAGGAACCTGGCGCTGAGGCAGTGTTCTTGTTCGACAACGCGCCAGCGCACCGCCGTGCTGAGGCAGTTGTCCTCGCCACCAGTGAGCACTCAATGAAGCGGCTGCCGCCGTACAGCCCATTCTTCAATCCAATCGAAGAAGTTTTTTCGAAGTTCTAGGCTGGTGTCAAGACTTTTCTAGCCGAACGGCAAGATGATCTTTTCACGACACCACCGGGCCTCTCCAAGAAACAGCATCGAAGGGCACTGTTGGTTGAGGCCTCCGGAGAATCAATGCAGCACGTCCTGCGTGTAGAGCGTGCTGCCTACGACCGGCACAACTACACTTTTGTGCAAGCTGCCCTAGAGTGCCACGACATGTGAGAACTGCGCAGTGCTGCACGCAAAGGAAATCGATTCCAACAAAGTGATTTTGGTTGATAATAATAAAGTTTGTTTCTCACAGATCTACTCATTGCATTTATGGTCAGTAATTGCATGAGCGGCTCAAACGCGTCTCTGTTGCAGCCAGCGCGGATCATCAATTTCTTCATAAGAGTCTGAAAGCACTTTAAACATACTAACCTTTTCAGATGAGTTCAAGCACCGTCGTCACTGTGTTCACTTCATAGCGCATGACAGCAGTTTACATATGTGCCACATACGGGATATGTGACGGGATATATTATCTCCACGGACTAAAGCATATGAGATCCTATATACCTTAATTTAATTACCCTACTAACGGCTGTTCATGTGATACCCTTACACTGAAAGACTGTAAGTATCCGACGACGCAGAACTGTGCAAAATCACTATTTATGGCTAATGACTTGCTCATGTTGTTCAGATAATTGCTAGTATATTGACACTCCATTCTACTCAACGGCAACGTGAGTACACATAAACGCTATAATGGTAAAAAGGTTATTGATATTTACTACTGGCTAAAGCTCCTCAGTTCCTAATTGTCATAATTGAATGAGCTTTTAAGCGACCTTTCATTTTATGCCCATGGAGCTCTGATTTCTAAAAAGTCAGGAAAAGTGAAGTTTACATAATCACGAGTGAACACCGCTGTTTCCATCACATCTGCAATCTCAGAGCATTGTATTTAAATAAACACATTCATAGCTGTGGCAAAATCAATGAGTGAGAACTACCACTGTCATAGAAAAAAAGTTATTTGTGATCACAAGTGACTAACGCTTAGCTTCTCCTATTTATTAGTTGCACCGAGCAGCGAGTGACACTCTTGTTAGGCGGTGACTTCCGGTCGACCACCGACTTCGGTTGGTGCGAAATTAAATAAATGGTTCTAATTCAAAATAAATCAATAAAAACAAGAACTGTGAGAAATCGATGGTTCTACTTAATGTTCATGATAGATATGACATCATTTTATAGGTTCAATTACAAATTGGGTTTGTTAAGTGACAGGAATGATAAGAAAATAATTAGAAATCTCTAATAGCCGTACAACCAGGTGCGGGGAGGTTTGGCTCCGTATGCGTGGGCGTTTGCTCCATGTGCGTGGGCGTTCAGCTCCATGCGCGTGTTGGTTTGGCTCCATGTGCGTTGTGGTGGCTCCATATGCATGGCGGTTTCTCGCCAGTTCTGTTTGCTCGCTCCTCCGAGTTCGGTTTTCCACCCGTCCCGTTCGCCATGGAAGTAGACAACGAGGACGCTGGGCCTTATGTAATGTTGTGTAGTTTACATAGTTTAGATCAAGAATTCGCCAGCATTCTCTTTGTCTGTGTCATACTTCACTTTATTAACGCAAAGTTCACTCAAGGAAAAAACGAAGTTACCGCAAGCAATACGGAAGGTTACACCAACGCCGAGGTGCTAATGCCACTAGCAGACACCTAAGTCAATGATTAGGGTTGTTTCTATCATTTTAATCTTGAATGGCATTTTGAATTACTTATCATTTTACAACCATGACACTAGGCTCTGTAAGAATAAGAGAGCACTGAACAGAGCTTATCGCTTGTGATCACTAATTACTCTTCACAGTCAGGTAGCAACGGTAGCGGGAAAAAAGCCGGCAGATCCCACGCCCTGTGGGAATCGATGTTATGTGAAGCAGAGCGCGCGAAGCCAACCAAGTTAACGGAACGACCATGAGAGCACAAAGACGTAGGCCGCTGTTTCATGACCTAAATTACACTCATGCCGTGACATTCATGTCACATGACCTATCATTTACATCCGAGCCTATTTCAGTGGTTTTGAGTGTTAATCAGTTTTCACTGAGTCGTCATTTCTGCTCAGTCGTGCTCAGGACTGACTTCTACCATCATCTTTAGTGAAATTTCCATCACTTAGTGCCCATGTCCGAACCCTTTCCAGCGACATACCAAGTGCGCGAAACGACCATGAGAGCACCATAAATTGGCGGCTATATATATATATATATATATATATATATATATATAATGTCATAACAAGCCAGCAAACATTGACACGAAGGACAACATAGGGGAAATTGTACTTTACTCCCAGGGTTAGTTCTAGTTGTAAAAATGTCACAGTTTCGCCCTAAGGGCGAAGCAATGAATGCGATAGCAACACAGCAATGTCATACGAAGTAAGGTGAGCGGCTTTGGTAGCAATATGAATTGTAGTAAACATGAGCTGACTAAGTAAGGAGGTGTGCTGCGGCGTAAGTAGACCGACATGACGAGAGACTCGATGACCACGAGAAGGCGCGTGTGAAACGGTGGTGTTGATGAGAAGCGCTTCCCGTTAGCAGCGCGTGCGAAGGGACACATCTGCAGCGCTGCACTGCCGATCCGGGCAGCATTGCATGTGTAGCGTGCGTTGGAAAATGTGGCCCGACTATTACTAACTGAATGAACAAGCGTGGTGTGAGCGCGCACAGACAATTATGAATAGATCACACTGAATGACTGTAGACAACGACCGTCAAAACTCTGGCAGCAAGCGGATACGCCGCAGCGGCGAACGTACGTGCGGTCTATCGCTTCAACGGAAACTGAGCGCATAAAGGTCAGAGCCGTGTGGAGATAAGAGACGGTGCGAGCGAGCGACGATCGCGGTTGTTGGCAGCATAGAAGTGTGCCCCCCCCCCCCCCCCCGATCCCTCCGGCGCTGGCTTACCGCTTCCTTGCTTGCGCGTGGGAGAGATAAGAGACTGTGCGGACGAGCGACGAGCGCGGTTGTTGGCAGAGAAGTGCCCCCCCCCTCCCCCCCTGCTCCCTCCGGCGCTGGCTTTCCGCTTCCTTGCTTGCGCGTGGGAGATTGAGTGCGTTCGCTCTCCGTGATAGCGCGCGTCCCCGCACGCTTCCGCTGGGGCATACGGCGCGCGGCGAAGATTTTATCTATACGGAACCTCACGGCGACGGCGACGGCGACGCCGACGGCAGAAATCCGGTTGAAGTGTCCATATAATTGCTATCGCAATAAAACATAAATACCCATGAAAGTGGATGGGAAAACGGCTCCGCGGTAGCTCAATGGTGAGAGCATCGCACGCGTAATGCGAAGACGGAATTTCGTTCCCCACCTGCGGACAGTTGTTGTTTCATCCATTTTCTTTTATATTTTTTGCCATTTATGTAATTCAATTAGTAAAGTTCAAGTAATTTCCCACATGTTGTCCTTGGTGTCAATGTTGCCTTCTTATGATGATATTAATAAAAATCGGGCCCCTCGGTTCCCGTTCTTCTCGTTCACACACACACACACACACACACACACATATATATATATATATATATATATATATATATATATAGTCTACTAGTGGCAATTTGCTTCTCATGAAAAAATACTTATTCAATAGCAATTGCATCGATATCAATGACTACGTGCACGATTGATGGCTATCGCTGCCGTACAAAACAAAGTGATTCGTGATCACTCGTGACAAATTCCTAGCTTCACCTGGTTATTAAACTTGAATTGCCATTTGACTCCCTTTTAATTGGATACCCATGACTGTATGCCGTATGTAATTACGAAAACATCGACCTGAAATTCCCTTCCTATGATTCACCAAACTTGAATGGTGACTCAGCACTTTATTTTGCTGAGTCACCTCACTTGGACAATGAAATCTAACGTATTTTTGCTAGTCACTTCTCCACTCCATAACCCTTTGATTCACTCTTGCTTCACCCTATCACTGCTTGGTACGCCTTCATTCACTCTATCATCTTGGTTTTACTTCCATCACACTTGGTTTCCTCTACTACTCTAAATTTCCAATTTTCATCACTCTTCATTCACCCTATCACTACTTAATTCACCTTCATTCACTCTTAATTCACTATTCATTATCTTAATACTCTCTGTCTCATCATTACCTTTCGTTCGACTCCAATCACCCAACCGAACCCCTTTAATTGACCATCAATTCACAACTCTATTCACCTTAATTGACTCTTAATTCACTCCCATTTACTTTTCATTATCTTAGCTCTCTCTGTCTCATCACTACCTTTCGTTTGACTCCAATCACCCAACTGAACCCCTTTAATTGACCATCAATTCACTACTTGATTCACATTGATTCACTCTTAATTCACTCTCATTTACTTTTCATTATCTTAGCTCTCTCTGTCTCATCATTACCTTTCGTTTGACTCCAATCACCCAACTAAACCCCTTTAATTGACCATCAATTCACAACTTAATTCACCTTCATTCACTCTTAATTCACTCTCATTTACTTTTCATTATCTTAGCTCTCTCTGTCTCATCATTACCTTTCGTTTGACTCCAATCACCCAACGGAACCCCCCCCTCCATAATTGACCATCAATTCACTCTTAATTCACCCTCAATTCATTCTTTATTCACCTCTCCAAATACCCATTTTTTATCATTATCATCATTAACCATTACCATAATTAATTTTCGGTTATTAGCCACTTTGTCGGTTTTTCGACCCATTTTACCGCTTTTTCAAGCTGATTATTAGAAAATATTTAATTAATAATAATGTAATTTATCAATATTTGTATTCCTCATGTAATTACCTATCGATTGATATATAATGTTATGAGGTTTGTAATTACCTTATTGAGTTATCGGTTTTTATGTACATATGTTTTACTGATGTTCTGCCCGGTTTTGGCTCCACTTCTTCAAGGTCACTTCAGAACGAGACATATAAGGCTTTGTCAAGAAACCCTCCAAAGGTTGCCGTTAGTCATGTGGCAGGAAAGCCATTGATCTCTCATATGGTACTTTTATTTTGGAGGTATTAACCCCTAACCTTATCACAAAATTTCAGTTGCCCTAAAGTTCAAAGGTTCTTGAATTGCGTTATGCTTGGATTAAATTCACTGGCGTTGGGATTATTCCGGCTGGCGTTTGGATTAAATTAAGTGGTGCTTGGATTAAATTGAATGGCGCTCTGATTAAAATGACTGGCACGTGGATTAATTTGAATGGCGCTCGGATTAATTTGACTGGCGCTCGGATAAAATTGACTCGCGTTTGGATTAAATTGAGCGGGAAAACCTGTATTCTGAGTACACATGTTGAAATCGTGTGGGTACCTGGCCACGCGGGACTATCGGGGAACGAACGGGCTAACCTGCTCGCCTGTGACACTCTTCGCCAGGCTTCCGACTTCCCCGGGCATGATTCACATGATTCCCGACCGCCTCCCATTTCTCTCCTGCCCTATCAACTCACCCGCCGCGCGTTTTCGCCTTTACAACACTGTATATTTCGCGCACATGGCGTCCTTATCCGACAAGCCCAGACGGGCTCTCTTCTTTCTCCCACACGCATACATCTCCTTCGCGCATTCGCGGAAGAGCCACATCTGCGATGTCACAGGTGTGGCGGTCGTCCCAATGGCTCTGACCTACTGTGGTCCTGCCCTCCTCCCCACCCTTCCCCCCAACATCCACGATTACGGCTGCTTGGTTGACTCTCGCAGCATCATTGCTGGCTCAACGGCATTGGCAACCTTTATCGCTGCCGCGATGAAAGGCGTGCCCGGCGGGACCCTGGACTGAGGGACCCTCTCCACAACTGCTACTCTTCCTTTTTATTTTATTACAGTGTATCATCATCATCATCTGCACATTGGATAACATGAGCCCGTTCCCCGTCAGCCTTCCGCAGATGAATTTTGCCGTCGCAGTGTCATGCATATCTAGAGTCATTGCGATCTGCCCATTGCTTCGCAGACTGCAGCAAAATATGGTAGTGTTGTGTCATGTTCTCGGTGATTGACACTTTCGACCTCTTTTCTTTCAACCTCTTATTCCCCTGCAGCCATTCATTTTATTGCGATAGCAATTATATGCACACTTCCACCGGATTTCTGCCGTCGGCGTCGCCGTCGCCGTCGTCGTCGCCGTGAGGTTCCGTATAGATAAAATCTTAGCCGCGCGCCGTATGCCCGAGCGGAAGCGTGCGGGGACGCACGCTGTCACGGAGAGCGAACGCACTCAATCTTCCACGCGCAAGCTAGGAAGCGGGAAGCGAGCGCCGGAGGGAGCGGAGGGGGGGAGGCGCATTTCTACTCTGCCAACAACCGCGCTCGTCGCTCGCTCGCACCGTCTCTTATCTCCACACGGCTCTGACCTTTACGCGCCGTGCATTCGCCACTCAGTTTCCGTTGCAGCGATAGACCGCACGTACAGTCAACCACAAATGTTTGCGGATCACGCGAGCGCGTGCCAGACTGCCTATCCGCGCCACCTAGCGGTACGCCACCTAGCGGCGACAGGGGCGCTCTCCCGGATATGAGCCCTCTTGGTACTCGCCTGCCTGTTAATTTTTTATTCCCGTGCATGACATTGTTAGTTCGTTGTGTTGACGCAGAGCGCTGTCTGCGATAAGACCGCCACATATCTGGCTTGATAGCAGTATCGGAGCAATCACTGCAACCTTTGTCGACTGGTGTGCCAGTGGGTAGATAAGTTTCACGAAGCGCTGCGACGATTTTTTTACGCGACGTTTACTGGCGCACTTTGGTTGGCAGCATCTTGGTCCAATGAGTGTTGCTGCTTCTGCGTCTTGAGAGAAAGGGTAGGGAGGTGTTTCACTGTCATCAAAAATAAAGAAAAAGCGGATGCATAGAAAATTTTCTTTCACACATAGGCGCATCTTCGCATCAGTCGCTGAAAACGTAGGAGACTTGCTTCAGGCCACGTGGTGATTGCCTATTTGGAAAGATGCCGCTGCGAGTTCCACTTGACGAAAGAAGGCACATTGTGCGTTTATTTATAGAGGGAATACCTCAGCGCGAAATCTGCCGCCGAACCAACAGGAGCCGGACTGCCGTGAATAGGATTATTCAAGCTTTCCGCGACGATGACAGATTCACAGATATGGAGCGCAGTGGGCGTCCAAGGGCCACGACTGTGGAAGAGGACCGCCTGATTACGGCCGCCATCGTGGCTGATCCTTTTCAAAGTGCAGAGGATATCCGAGAAGCGCTCTCGCTCACGGTATCGTCTGAGACTGTAAGAAGAAGGCTGAGTGAGCTTGGCCTGCAGTCTTTCGTAGCAGCACAGAAGCCCTGCCTCTCAGACAGCCAGCTACAAGAACGACTCATGTTCGCTACAGCAATGAAAGATTGGACAACAGAGAAATGGGGCGATGTCATCTTTAGCGACGAGTCAACTTTTTCCACGCGCTGGGACCAACGGAAGCGGGTTTGGCGTCCACTAAACTGCAGGTGTGTTTACAGTGTATTGGCAGTTAATTCACGAAGCTAATTCTGCATCACAACATGTTTCACGTAAAATGAGCTTTTGGACATTACGAGATTTTTCTGTAGTGGAATTATGTTGAAAACATTAACGATTGTTTCATAGTACTACTTACTCTGAAGCTAATTAAAAGCTGCCAGTGGGTCTTTCAGTACTATCTAATGATGTTTGCACGTTTTCTATTGCAACTCTATAACAGCATTATAAAGTTCATACGCAAGAGGAATCACAACATTTTTAGACGCGCCGCTGGAACCCAATTGTATGCTATTTCTTGCAGATATCTGCCTAATTACACACAGAGTGTTCTATCCAGTGGACGGTGTTCCGTGAGCGTGTGGGGAGCAATCGGCAAAGATGGCCTTGGTCCCCTTGTGCGTCTGGAAGGGCCCTTCACTGCGTCACGGTACTGCGACGTCATCACTAGACACCTCGTTCCGTATGCGCTGGACGGTCCCTTCAGCGACGGCTGCTATTTTTTTCAACACGACGGCAGCCCGATCCATAAAGCACGTATCGTCCAGTCATTGCTAGAAGAACATGCTGTTTGCCAGCTTGAGTGGCCTCCATGTGGCGCCGACTTGAATCCCATAGAAAATGTCTGGGGCATGTTGAAGAAACGGCTGTCCACACGAGCCAACCGCGGCTGCACGGCCGATACGCTGTGGCAAGCGATCGCATAAGAATGGGAAAGCCTGCGCGGTCGACCGGAGATTACTGAATCTTTGTACGAGTCGATGCCCACACGCATCAATAAGGTGCTAGAAAACGGCGGACATTTCACTTCCTACTAGATCATTGAGAGACCTATGTTTCATGACACTTCTGTAAATGTCTTGTGAATAAATTCATCCCCTTCAGACACGAATTATGATGCACTGTCTGCAAATGCGTCAAATGCGCATGGCATCATTTCAAGACGCTCACTATTACATTCCAAGAAAGAAGACGAAGCAATGTGCTGTTTTGTGCGAATTTCAGTAAAAAAAATTATTAGCGTATAACTCATTATCTAATTATTCTGAAATCCGTCAGCTTCAATGCTTGCATAAAAAGAATCAACTATTAGGCCCGAAACGCATGCACACTTGCTTTTTCGGTTGTATTCGTGTCGACCGGAGAAAAAAAATACTCTTGACGTTGGTCTTGGAACGCGGCACGTCGAACGATTGTCTAACATGGTAGTGTCTCCATCAAAGTGATCATCTGCAGCAATACGCAGGACAATGAAGTTAACTGACCGCTAGTTGTCTCATCAGGAAGCGGACACGAATGTGCACACTGAGTTTTAGGTCATTTGAAGAAACACGTGGCGTGGGACGCGCCTCCGAAGTTCGAGTCCCCAAACGAGGACGCCGTGTCGCAAAGGGTTATAAAAAGAGTCATCGCACCCGATTATTTCTTATTTTTCTAAATGTAACCACTATAGCAGCGAGGTGGTTCGGGCTTTGCGCAGCAAAACCTGGGCGCAGGCGATCAAATCCCGGCCGCTACTGTCACTTAGCGATGGGGGAGGAACGGAAAAATTCTGCCTACTGACTAAGCATCTGTGTCCCAAGGCTGCCTCACCGCTCACTCACGCACTCACGAAAAAAAAAAAAACAGCGTGGCTACGCGAAAATAGAACTGATAACAGCCGAAGAATACGCTGTCTGATTACTTGTACTGATATTCTGCTCTCAAAATATAAGCAAGTAGCCCTGGCTAACAAAGAGCGCGTCACGTTGAAAGAGATAGGTAGAAAATATTTGCGCACAGTGCGAAAATAGACAGGCCATAGATTTAAGGAGGGATGCGTCTTCAACGTAGCGCTGCTGTCGATCGCTGGTGACGTAGCGGAAGTGTCGCGAAGAGGCTCTTGGCCACGCGCTCGCGTGGTCCGCAAACTTTTGTGGTTGACTGTACCTTCGCCCGCTGCTGCGTACGCTTGCTGCCAGCGTTTTGACAGTCGTTGTCTGCAGTCATTCAGTGTGATCTATTCATGTTTGTTTGTGCGCGCTCACACCACAGTTAGTAATAGTCGGGCCACATTTTCCAACGCACGCTACACATGTAATACTGCCCGGATCGGCAGTGCAGCGCTACAGGTGTGTCCCTTCGCACGCGCTGCCCACGGGCAGCGCTTGTCATCAACACCACCGTTTCACACGCGCATTCTCGTGGTCATCGAGTTTCTCTTCATGTCGGTTTACTTACGCCGCAGCACAACTGCTTACTTAATCAGCTCATGTTTACTACAATTCATATTGCTACCAAAGCCGCTCACCTTACTTCGTATGACATTGCTGTGTTGCTATCGCATTCATTGCTTCGCCCTTAGGGCGAAACTGTGACATTTATTTTTGTTTCCAGTTTTACAAAGCAAACAATGACTTCTCGAACACCCCCAGTCTTTGACGGTAACCAGTACAAGGTTTCCACGTCACTTTTCTCAAGGGCAGGAAGACTTAAGGATTGTCCAGCAGCGTTATTCTTTGAAAGCAAATCTCCCTTGTCAGACTGAGCTATATCATGGAAAATTAGGTTCTGTGTACGGCTTATCCATTCAAGATTATGCACAGCAAACTTAAGCTCTTGAATCTGCGCGGTGTTGTCCTGGACTTCGAGCACATCCACACGCTTGCATAGGTGTTTTATTTCTGCGTCTTGTTGATTCATAGTCTTTAGAATCTCATTATACTTGTGAGATAGGTGAGAGATGGCTTTATCAATTCTGCCAACTTGCGCCAGAAGGTTCTCAAGCTTTTCGAGCCGCTCTAGAATTGTATTTAGTAGAGCACATACATCCTGGGCACTCCGATCTTTACCACTTCCCTGCCCCCTCAGGCGCTGCGAATAGCAACTTGTGCATTTCCATGAGCCAAAAAAAGTTTCAGATTTGCTTTTAGCTTGTGTGGGCACAGGTGCGCCCAATAAAGAATCAGTGCGGGGAAGCCCAATAAAGAATCACTGCGGGGAAGCCGGCCATGTCTACCGCCGATGCCCACACCGCGAGATGGGCCTACGAGGGTTCGCCATCAACGCACCGCGTCCAGTGTGAGGTGAACGAGCGCGCGAGATCGCCGACTACCTCGCCGGAGCCCAGTGGCAACCACGACGACCCTCACGCTCGCCGTCACCAGGCCGCTACATCTCGCCGCAGCGCCGACCATACACTGGCCCAGTCCAGAGCCTGTCCGTTAACCCCTATGCGGGAAACTAAAAGCAGCAACTGATGGAGGTGCGGTTGCTGTACGAGGCAATACCGAAGATCCTCCGCCGCCGACGACGACGATTTGCGCATCATCACAACGAGGTATCAGCACACCTCCTGGTAAGAGCGACAACACTTCGCCGCCGAAAAGAGAGCTGCCGCCGCGACGTAGCAGCATCGGACCAAGCTGACCCAGCCATGGTCCGACGCGACGACTTAACCGCAACGCTAGACGATGGTCTACCGACCAAGACGTGCTAATCGATGGTCATAACGTAGCCGCTCTCGTCGACACTGGAGCCGACTATTCCGTCTTGAGTGGCCCGTTTGCCGTCAAGTTGAAAAAGGTGAAGATGGCCTGTCAAAGACCCGATATCCGGACAGTGGGAGGCCACCTAATGAAGCCGGCTGGAATCCGCACAGTGCGGGTCATGGTTAACAATCGACTTACCCGGCGTGCTTCGTAATCATGCAGCACTGCTCCAGGCACGTCATCCTATGCATGAACTTTCTAAACTAACATGGTGCAGTCATCGACTTAAGGTCCAAGTTGATAACGCTTTCAACGCAAAATGAAATACCACCGGATACAAACATCAGTTACTATAGTTTGAATGGCTTCATGAACAAGTCACCCTTCCTCCTCGCTCAAGCATAATGATATCCGTCGGTACCGAAGTGTCTGCATACATGGAGGACGTCGTCGAGGGCAATCATCATTTACTGCTCAACCAAGAGATTTGCGTCGCTAGAGGCATAGCTGAGCTAGCTACGTGAAGGCAAAGCAAGAGTGATGCTCACAAACTTCCGCCACGAATACAAGCACAATAACAAAGGCACTACGGTCGCCTACATCGATGAAATAGTACAAGCCAGCAGTGCTTTCGCCTTCACGGATTCTAGTACACTTGCAACGACAACTATAGTACCTGACCCAGCTTTCGACGTAAATGATAACCTTCCCAGGCATAAGAAAGAACAGATAAAAGCCTGCTCCTTCATTACAAGGACTCCTCGTTGTCCTCAAAAATTCGATAAACCCCTGTCGCCAAGCACCCCATTATAAGCGACGAATATGTCCGCCCACTCCGTCAGAGCCCGTACCGAGTCTCGGCGCGCGAACGCGAGGCAATAAGGCAACAAGTCGGCGAAATGTTACGCGACGACATCATCCAGCCGTCCAAGAGTCCGTGGGCATCACACGTTGTGTTAGTGAAGAAGAAGGATGGAACCCTACGTTTCGGCTTCGATTATCGTCGCCTGAACAAAATCACGAAGAAGGACGCACACTCTCTCCTGCGAATAGACGACGCCTTGGATCGACTCTACAACGCAAAGTATTTGTCATCGATGGACCTCAAACCGGTTACTGGCGAATTGAAGTCGGCGAGAGGGACCGGGAGAAGGCTGCCTTTATAAAGCCGGATGGAGTGTTCGAGTTCAAGATCATGCCGTTTGGCCTTTGCTCCGCACCTGCGACTTTCCAACGCGTCATGGATACAGTACTGGCAGGCTTGAAGTGGCAGACTTGCCTCGTCTACTTGGAGGACGTCGTTGTGTTTGCCTCAAGCTTCCAAGGATACCTCCGCCGCCTTGAAACAGTTCTTCAAACAGTCAAGACCTCCGGACTCACGTTGAACCCAGAAAAGTGCCGCTTCGCATGTGAAGATCTTTTGTTTTTTGGCCACGTAATCAACAAGTCTGGAGTGTGCCCTGACCCACAGAAAACTGACTTTCCTCCGTCCGCTGATAAGAAGGCAGTGCGTACATTTCTTGGACTGTGTGCCAATTACAGGCACTTCGTCGAGGACTTTAAACGGATCGCTGAGCCATTGACGCACCTCATGAAGGACGACGTCGAGTTCAAGTGTGAGACGGCGCAAGTGGAAGCATTTGAAGAACTGAAGCGATGCCTGCAGTTGCCGCCAATACTTGCGCATTTCGATGAAAACAGCGATACCGAAGTCCACACCGACGCAAACCAGCGTAGGACTCGGCGCCGTGCTTGTGCAGAGGACTGATGGGCTAGAACAGGTTGTAAGTTAGCCGGTCACTGTCGAAGGCGGAAGCAAATTATTGCACAACAGAAAAGGAGTGCCTCGCCATCATCGGGGCTACATCAAAGTTTCGCCCCTGCCTCTATGGCAGGCCTTTAAAAGTTGTGAGCGACCACCACGCCTTGTGTTGGCTAGCTAACTTGAAGGATCCTTCAGGTCGCCTCCCACGAGGGAGTCTGAGACTTGAAGAATTCTACATCACTGTCGTTTACAAGTCCAGCGAAAGCACTCTGACGCCGACTACTTGTCTCGCGCCCCCGTCGAAACTCCGCCACAGGACGACCAGGATGACGACACTTTCTTGGGACCCATCGGTGCCGACGAATTCGCCGAAAACCAACGCGCCGACGCGGAACTCGGGAGTCTGGTAGACAAGTAGACAACTAGGAAGGCAAGACCGTCGTTGTGCTGAAAGTGTTCAGGCAAGCATTGGCGTTGTTTTTTTTTTTTTTGCAAATTGACATTCTCCTAAAGAAGAACTTCTCGCCACTCCAAGCCAACTGACTGTTTGTGGTACCTTCAGCATGGCGCCCAGAGGTTCTGAAAGTTCTCCATGACAACCCAACAGCTCAACACCTCGGTGTTACCCGCACGCTCGCGAGCATACAAGAAAGGTACTATTGCCCTCCGCTCACTACCGACGTCGACCATTACGTAAAGACATGCAAAGACTCTCAGCGACGCAAAACACCTCTGATAAGGCCAGCCGGACTTCTACAGCCGGTCTAACCACCTCGCTGAGCGTTCCAGCAGATCGGGATGGACTTACTGGGGCCTTTCCTGACATCGACGTGCGGGAATAAATGCATCGTCGTAGCTACGCACTACGTCCCCCTCTACGCCGAAACAAAAGCCTTGCCCAAAGGCAGTGCCGCCGAGGTAGCCAGATTCTTCGTTGAGAACATCCTCCTGCGTGATAGTGCCCCAGAAGTCCCCATCACCGACAGAAGTGCGACGTTTACGGCAGATGTAACACAAGTCATCGCCGGACCACCGCCTACCACCCGCAGACGAATGGCCTGACTGAGCGCCTAAATAAGACCTTCGCCGACATGCTGGCAATATACATACGTCGACGTCGAACACAAGACGTGGCATGTTTAAATTATGTGGTTTTACGTGCGAAAACCACGATCTGATTATGAGGCACGCCGTAGTGCAGAACTCCGAAATTTGGATTAACTGGGCTTCTTTAACGTGCACATAAATCTAAGTACACGGGTGTTTTCGCATTTCGCCCCCATTGAAATGCTGCCACCGTGGCCGGGATTCAATCCCACGACCTCGTGCTCAGCAGCCCAACACCATAGCCACTGAGCAACCACGGCGGGCAAGACGTGGGATGCCATCCTTCCGTACGAGACCTTCGCATACTACACGGCCGTGCAAGAGACGACGCACATGGCGCCGTTCAACTTGGTTACGGAAAGACCCCGGCAACGACGCTTGACGCCATGCTACCGGACATCACCGACGAAGACAATCTCGATGTTGCCACGTATACTTGCAGCGCGCCGAAGAAGGTCGACAGCTCGCCCGCCTGCGCATCAAGAACCTGCAGAGAACCGATAGCCGACACTACAATCTTTGGCGACGCTACGTCGAGTACCAGCCCTGAGACCGTGTTGGGGTCTGGACTCCGATACGCCGACAAGAGCTTAGCGAAAAACAGTTACGACGCTATTTCGGACCCTATAAGATCATCCGACGTACTGGCGCACTACACCATGAGGTCGCGTCAGACGGCATTTCGCAATCACAGCGGCGCCGCGCACGACCTGAAGTCATCCACGTGGTGGGTGTGGGTCTTAAGCCTTTCTACGCCCGCTGACGAACGCAGGCACTTAGGTACTGCTTCGTTATTTTTTTTTCTTTATGGCGCCTGGTTTTGTTTACGCTTTCGTGTTTGTAGCATCGGGACGATGCGTTTTGAGGGGAGGGTATTGACAAGTGTACATGTTTATCTTTCACCGTTGACCGCTTTCCACCGGCTAACAAATGTTACACGATATCGCGAGGTACAGGACGCGCCTGCATGTATCGGAAGTTTCTCGAGCGTGGTCGATGCTTCTATTCTTTGTCTGTTGTCACCGACGCTTACGTAATCTGATTGTATGAGTGAAACGAATTGTCTAGTACTATCTGGAAGACGCACGGGCTCCAGGGGTTACACCGGACCCTTCAATTAATGATGTATAAAAGCCGACGCGTTTCACCGCTGATCAGATTTCGACAATCGCCAACTTTGTTTGCCGCTATCTTTGTGCTTCGAGTGTAGCTTGCTTTTGTGGGCACAGGTTCACCCAATAAATAATCAGTTTCGTCATACACAGTTTTACGACTGTTTTCTTCACCGTCACTACTACGTGACAATATCATTACTATAAAGTAATAAAACATTTCATACAGCCATCAGCAGGTGCAGTGGTTTTGCAACAGCTTCGTCGAACATCCGCTTCCGCAGGGCGTAGTTGGCTAGTGAAGCTTTTTTTTTTCCTTTTTTGACAGTGGATCGCACTAGGGATGGTGGCGCTAACTGGCAATCACTGGGACACAGGTGGGATCGCTGAATATGAGCGTGGTCACACTGTACGAGACGATGCTTTCACTGTTGTGACGCTGGGGCGCAGTGCAAACGCACTGGCTCTCGCTGGAGTGTCCTCTCTCTTAGTAGAAACTGCGCTGGTAGCGTTTCTGCCGCGCGAGTTTCCGTAGTCAATGAATACAGCCGCCGCTGAATGTTGAAAGCTGGATAAAATTTTATCGAGATATACTACGCTACGTAACTCCAATAACGCTATATCTTAAGGACATGAATGTCTGTTTCCTGTAGCAGCTTAGAATGAAGGTGAGTGAGCGGATACGTTAATGCATGCATGTGTAACGCTGAAGATAACGTTTTTTTGCATTTGCCTATTGACTGTGCGGACAGCCATGTTCTTGAAGGAAAGTACGCCAACGCTGATAACGCCTCATTTTAGACTAGCTTATATTTTAGATGCGAAGCATCTTATGGTCGCGGCTATGTGACTCCCTCCCTCCATCCACCGTGCGGCGTCCACACCCGCACTGCGCATGCGCATCCTCCACCCCTTCTCTCCTCTCCTTGTTTCATCTCCTCTCCTCTCGGCATTCATGCGCATCCTCCTCCACATCACCTCCTCTCCTTGTCTCATCTCTCCTCTCGGCATTCCTCCTCTCCCTCTCCGGCGCTCCTCTCCTCTCCGGATTGCGCAACGAATGGCAACACCTGCGGCTCCGCGCGCGATAATGCGAAGCAGCATAGGTTAGAGGCGCGACGGTAGGCACCGCACAGTCACCAACGCCGCAGGCGTTCGGTGCGAACGCGGGCAAAACGCCGACGGCGTCGACAACAGTTCTGCGCGTTGCTGGTGCTGCTGCATGTCCAAGTTTAAAGAGCTGATAAAACTACCTGCTTCGCATACTACTCAGGGTTCCCCTACGGGAAGATGGTGTAAATTTTTTATTCATCTGGCGTCAACGAAGCCTCATTGCCAGCAGCAGCGCATGTTCATCGCACTTCTTATTTCAGTGTCCTTGACATGTTCCTGTTATGGTTTTATATTTGTTTATATGTGATTACGCTACCAATGACTACTGCGTGTTTATTTGTTTATAAGCGGAGACACAACCGATAACTCTGAGTTGTCGCACTGCTATGGAGCCGACACGGAATTAACAAACCCAGCAGTCGCTCGGACGTTTTCGAACGGGCCCCAGGAAGCCGGCCCCTGATTGATATTATCGCACCGATAACAAAGCTGAGGCAATTCGTGCGCTTATACTTTCCGTAGTGTACTAAAATATAGGTAAAAAGGTTTTGAGGCACAAATACACACCTCTTAAGATTCGCCAAATACCCGCCCCGCCATAGTTCTCTTCTACTTAAGCTAAGGCCTAGCCTATGGGTCCACTATCAGCTCGCCTGCGCTCAGAAATGAACGAGTCTAACGAGAAAAAAATGATCCTATGCTTCAGCTTTCCCATCGGCGTTTTAAATAAACCACTTTTTTGTGTCAACAGTGTGCGCCATGAGTGCCAATATGACCCCTATAGCTAACGGATATCCGCTGTCGCCGAAGGTTGCCAGCCGCTCTAACGGACTTATATTTCACGGAGATATGCGACAACACAAACATGTCTTGAAACGCAATGCTAAACTAAGATAAACTAAGAAAATGTTGTGTTCTTCTGTCAAGAATAGGAAGAAACGGCTATCACAATGGGCACTAACAGCCTGTACAGCGGCCCGAGTCATCAATTCAATTAGGACTATTCTTGAAGTTAAAATACCAATCGCAAAAATAATTACTTTGTGGTACTTCAAACCATATTATTCAATACGGACAACAATTGTTTCCTTCTGATAGACGCGAAAGCTTTAGTTGGGGAGCAATGCGCATCTACCATGGGTGCGCGAAACATGTAATCACCAACTCGAACTGCGCCTGGTTGTTGACATGGTAAATTATCCGCCGGTCACCATGTTCCGGGGAGAAGAAGAAACCGTGTGGAATGCCTGTGCACGAATACTCTGCTGGAAGCAGCGTATAGGCCCCAAGCTAATGGTCGTCCACCCCGTTTCTGAATGAAGGTACAAGTCACAAAGTTGTCCTCCCACGTCTACCAACTAGTAACGAAGCTTTTAATTCCATTTTTCCTTATGCGGACTCTAGTGGCAGTCCATACCGCGCTCCTGACTTTGGAGACGCTCTCCTTGAAACACTCACCGTGTTTCCCCAATGGCTATGGTGTTGGGCTGTTGAGCGCGAGGTCGCGGGATCGAATCCTGGTCACAGCGGCCGCATTTCGATGGGGGCGAAATGCGAAAATACCCGTGTACTTAGATTTAGGTGCACGTTAAAGAACCCCAGGTGGTCGAAATTTCTGGAGTCCCCCACTACGGCGTGCCTCATAATCAGATCGCTGTTTTGGCACGTAAAACCCCATTATAAAATTTTTTCTACCTGAAACAGTGAATATTACAGTTATGAAAGGTGTCGGACAGTATGAAATAAGCCATGTATAGATTGTTACCTGCGCTAGCAGTGCGGCGAAATAGAAACTCGTCGCCTATGGTGAGCTCCGTGACTAAGGACAGAAGTGCATGGTGATAGATCCAGAGACTAAAAGTATCAAGCCTAAGTTACTATGGCTTCCACGTCACCTTGAACCTCCACGCGTTGATGATTATGGCATGCCTCATAATCAGAACTGGTTTTGGCACGTAAAACCACAGAAAGCGGTCAGATGAAGTCTGTAGAGAGAGATGTGTGGAGGTGCACTGGTATGAAACAATGCTTGACGACAAGCCTAGATGTCTCCTTGGTACTCAAAGATACTCTTACCACAAGCTTTATACCACAGATTGTGTCCATATACAGACATCAGTGCCTGGTACCTATCCTCGGTAGGCCTCCGCTGTGCCTTCATTGCGAACGCCAACATGCTAGCAGTGTCACCGATTTGGTCACTCGGCGGACGCCCGTGTGCCGAACTACACCAATAAGCTTCGTTCTTAGCAATATAGCGCATAATAGTCACAACTGTACTATCTCATGGATGCTGCAGAGGTAGTCGATGCAACCGGTTAAGCTACAGGAGCCACCATGGATGAGGAACAGGAATCTCCAGAGCCAATGCCGAGCAGCCACAGCAGCCCAAAATAACACTAATAGCTTAAAGCGATGATGCCTCGGTATACACGCAAAGTGACTCAGAAGGGTTTGGGTGCGAGCTAGTTGGTACGGATCACTCATATTTAAAACAGTGCCTAAAAAACACGGATAAGAAAGAACACAGGACGAGTGCTGCACAGGCCGAACACAGGACCAGCGCTCGTCCTGTGTTCTTTCTTGTCCGTGTTTTTTAGGCGCTGTTTTAAATATGAACACGCAGAGTGCCTCGAGTGGCCAGTCGTACGGCTATTCTGCGTGTATTCGCGGACTTCTTTCATGCCCGGAAAAACAATTTTATGTAGCACGTATTGAGCAACGGAAAGCTGTATCGGGAGTTTTTCATGCTGCTCTACAACTTTCTCATTGACACTTTGATAATTAGGAGAGTACTTCTCGAGTTAATTAATTAATTACAATTAATTAATTCAATCTCAGTAACGAGAAAAATGCTGGCGGCTACTCCACTGTACTGGAAACAATACGCACTAGGTTTGCTTCACGTAACGCGGTTCCTCTTTTTTTAAATCGTGTTGCGTGGTAGCTAGGACACCCTGTATATAGTCAGGAATTCCTGCGTCGTTTTCTTGAGCAGCTCTTCAAAGAAGCCTATGAACTAGGGATGGGTCGCTCAGGAGCGAGCCGGATCTTGTGAGCGGCTCTTTTTCAAGAGCGAGCGAGCCGTGGTACATTAAAGTGAGCGGCGGTTCTTTTGGAGAAAGGGAGCCGGTTCTCTGGCGTTCCGTGAGCCGTGCCGATGCGTTCCGTCAGAGCCGGGTCTTCTGCTGGGTACGACTTCCGCGCCATCTATTAGCGCTACGAGAAAGGAACTGTCCTCCCGCCCTTCCTTGCAAGAGTCGCCTTCACCCCATCGCCTTCGGCTTAACAACGAAAGAACCGCCGCTCCCTTACTGAACCACGGCTCCCACACTCTTCAAAAGAGCGGCTCAAAAGATCCGGCTCGCTACTGAGCGCTCACTTACTGAACCATGGCTCCCTCGCTCTTCAAAAGAGCGGCTCAAAAGATCCGCTCAGGAGCCAGCCGGAACTTTTGAGCCGCTCTTTTGAAGAGCGAGGCAGCCGTGGTTCAGTAAGTGAGCGGCGGTTCTTTCGGGGTGATGAAGCCGGTTCTCTGAAGACGGCTTTTGCCACACTGGCCTCAGTTTTCTTTTAACTGAACTTAGAGAAAATATGTGGATACTGAGGGCCAAGCAGATCGTAAAGAAATTCATTCACGAATGCACAGTCTGCCGGTGATATTCCTGCAAGCAATACTCGAAGCCCTTCGGGCTTCTGACAGCAGAACGTGCTTAGCCCTCTCCACTTTTCGAAGTCGGTGGTATCGATTTTTCCGTAACGCTTCGACACAAAGATATTGGAGGACCAACGAAGAAGTGTTACATACTCATCATAACATGAGCAGTCGTCAGAGATGTTCATCTGGAGCTTGTCACCAGTATTGCTTACGACAAATTCCTGCTATCAATTAAACGATTTGTGGGACGACCAGGCATCTGTAAGATTGTATATTCTGACAGCGCCAAGGCATTTAGAAAAGCCTCAATGGAGATTCAGCGACATTAAGGAATAATGACATCACAGAAGGTACAATCGTATTTCGGAAGTCACAGGATTGTTTGCAAATTTATCGCAGAACAAGGTCCCTGGTGGGGGGGGGGGGGATTTTAGGAACGACTCATTAGATCTGTACAGTCTGCATTAGAGAAAACGCTGGGAAACAATTTCTTTAACTATGACTGGATGGAATTGGAGCAAACTTTATTTGTGCCTGCAGTTGGGCGCTCGCGCGCCCCGACGAGAGCCTACGTCGTCTACGAGGTTGCCGTTACTCGGCGCAGGTCTCTGCTCGCCGTTGCCAGCTCGCTGGGTCCCTGCCTTTCGAACGCCCCGAGGACCTGCTGGACGGCCCAGAGCTGTTGGCCTTGGTCGAGCCGCGCCGGGATCGTTTTTAATCTTGGTTCCTCTGGATTTACAGTCCCACAAGATGTGCGTGTGATCTGCTGTCTTCCTCCGGCAGACCCTACACTTATAGATCGGGTATGTCTCGGGGTACACACGATGCATCAGTCCCGGGCTCGGTAGCCATCCGGTCTAGAGCTGCCTCAGTAGTACCACCTCCACTCGACTCAGCCTCGGGTGCGGGGTGGGAGAGTTGTGCGAGCCAGGCGGTAGGTCTTCGTTATGTCGTTGTAGTCCGTCATGCGGTCCTTGGCTCCGAACCACGTCGGATGCTCTGTCGCCGGGGCGCGGTTGATTAGCGCTCGCGACGCTGCGTGTACCGTCTCGTTCTCGTTTCGCTCCGACGCGTTGCCCGCGTACGCCAGGAACCACTTGATGCTTACTTTTCTGCCGTACAGTTTGGCCGCTCGCAGTACGCGTTCGGCCTCCCTACAGATTTGGCCTTTGGCGAAGTTTCGCACCGCCTGTCTCGAGTCATTCCGCAACGTGTGGCAGTCTGCGTCGGCGATGGCCAAGGCGATGGCCACCTCCTCCGTTGGTTCCGCTCCGGCGCTTCTCACGCTCGCTGTCGTCCTCGTGGCGCCGGCCGACGCCTCTATGACGATTGCTGAGAAGGCGTTCCGTTGGTATTCGGCCGCGTCCACGTACCGCGCGTGCTCATCGTTGGCGTGCAGGTCAATGAGAGCCTTCGCCCTCGCCGTTCTTTTTCCCTTGTTGAATTCGGGATTCATGTTCTAGGGTGTGGGGTTGATTCTGGTCTTTGCGTCGGACCCCTTCGGGGATGGAGAGCTTCATCTCCGCCTCGTTCGACCGTCCTATTCCCAGGTCGCCCAGTATCTTCCTCCCGGCGTTGGTCGTGGACAGCCGCTCCAGTTGAGAAGTCTGTTGCGCTTCGGCTATTTGAGCCCGTTGTGTATCCCGAGTTGTAAGAAGCGGGTCGTGCTCGTGGACACGAACAGGCCCTGCGTCGTCTTGTACACTCTCCTGATGATTACGTTGATTTTGTTGCGTTCGTGTTGCAGCCATCTGTGGTAGGCTGCAACCACGGTGTAAGAATAAGGAGAGGTGCTGACACTCTCCCCCCAACGCGCGCGGAAGCGCCGCTCGCTCGCGTCCAGATTATGTTCGGCTTGATTGCAGCTGGTTCGGCGCCGTCGTTGAGGGCGCTGCGGTATGCGGTTCCAGCCTCGGCGGGAAGGCGCGTGTTTCGCTGGCTTGGTGCGCTTTGTGCTTGCATGTGCGGGCGTGCTGTTTTGAAGGCACACTTTTTGTTCACGCGCCTTTCATCATCTTGTGCTTGTGTATTGTCACCACGGGCCCTCGACCAAGGTGGAAGCGGCCTTCTGAGAGTTTGAAATTGGTAGAAAGTGCTTCGTCACGAACTGCAATTCTGGATACCGAACTTGTGCGGAGCGTGTGCCTCTATTCAAAGTGCCGTCCGACAGCGGTCGTCTAGAGCAGTGGCGCCATGTAAATCTGAGGGCACACCGAACTCTAATGCCTACCGACCATGTTTGCGCCAAGCATTTTTCAGAGGATATGATATCGACAGCATATTACGCGGAGCTCGATAAAATGGTGCTACTTGACGCGCCAAAGAGCCCTGTTCTGTCTGCAAATATCGTTCCCACCTTTTTTACGAACTGTCCAAAGAACCTCACACGGTCAAATTAACCTCGAAAGCCGCTGCGGAAGAGAGAACTTCCTGTGTGCCACAAAAACTGCTCTGTGCCACAGCAGTCTGTGCAAATTTTGCTGCATGTATGAGATATATACTGGGTGTCTTAAGTATCATGCACCAAGATTTAAAAATATGAAAATGTCACATAGCTGGGCAGAACCAAGGCCATGTTGTCTGTAGTCTCTTGGAGATACTCAGATTATTTTTTGCATTCCGCCTTATTACATAATTATTTTCATAACTGATTAATCAACTTTTCTAGTGCGATAATTAGATAAAAAGTGTGAACAAGATAATTGCACAGCAGCATGAAATATTCCCGATACAGCTTTATGTTGCTCAATACGTGATACATAAAAAATGTTTTCCGCGCGTGAAAGAAACCCGCGAATAGACTCAAAATCGACTCCAGGCACTTTGCGTGTATTCGTGGGCTTCTTTCACGCTCGGAAAAATACTTCTACGTAGCGTGTATTGAGTAATAGAAAGCTGTATCGGGAGTCTTTAATGTTGCTCTCCAATTTTCTCATTGAAACTTTTAATACAATTATAATATTTGAGAAGTTGATTAATTAATTAAGACTAATCATGTAATTAGGCCGAATGTAAAAAATAAACTCAGTATCTCCAAGGGGCGGAAACAACATTACCTTGGTTCTGTTCAGCTACGTGACATTTACATGTTTTTAAATCTTTGTGCCGCCTTTAAATACTGCGGTTTTCTGTGCAATGTGTGCCCGATTTTCAAATTTGTGCCATCCTGGATACTGAATGTCTTTTACAATGCGCGTGCGGTGTATATTACACGCTTGCATGTTTTTATTCAACATTTTTGAATTGTGGGAGTGTATGAGAGCGTAAGCTTCTGGGAAGGCTATCCTCTATTAAAATTATCGAGCTGCTTCATGCACAATTTTTTTTATCATTCTGTCTTTGCAAAATAAAAAATCAAAAGTCTACGAGACTATTGTGTGCTGGGTGTTAGTGTATTTGTGGACAGGCTGTAGCATGCATTGTCAAATACGCTTACATTGGCACATTCTCATATGCAATTTAAGAAAAAAGAAAGTCACCTCTTATATCCTGCGAGAGTCACTCGCTCCCCAAACGACGAAAGCCAAATGAATAATATACACAGTCTATGTTAAGTGGAATTGAGAAAAAAAGATTTTCACAAGTAAACTGTATTCATCATCATCATCATCATCAGCCTATATTTATGTCCACTGCAGGACGAAGGCCTCTCCCTGCGATCTCCAATTACTCCTGTCTTGTGCTAGCGTATTCCAACTTGCGCCTGCGAATTTCCTAACTTCATCATCCCACCTGACTTTCTGCCGTCCTCGACTGCGTTTCCCTTCTCTTGGTATCCATTCTGTAACCCTAATGGTCCACCGGTTATCCATCCTACGCATTACATGGCCTGCCCAGCTTCATTTCTTCCGCTTAATGTCAACTAGAATATCGTCTACCCCCGTTTGTTCTCTGATCCACACCGCTCTCTTGCTGTCTCTTAACGTTACTCCTAAGATTTACTGTATTAGTGATATTGTAATCCAAGATAAAACGCCTGCTTTCGTCACGCCTGATAAATTATCCTTTGAAAGATTTCTTTGCATAGCTATGTGCTTACTCATCATAGGTTCTAGCCATGAACACCCACTTTGCTCTAGTGCATTGCATATCGCAAGCTTGCGCCGTTTCATTTCTTAAGTTATATCGCGCCCACACCGAATTCGCATGACGATGCTTGAACGGTTTTCTGAGTTTGAATTTTCCGGTGCAGTCACTATTTTCTTCTGATCGAGGAGTAGCACGCGGGATTACGCTTTCATTTTTTTATGCTTGTATGCATGACTACATCGGCCGAAACAAAATGTGCGTACGAGCGGAACGTGAGTGGGCGCTGAGTGCTGCCCGATCGATCCGTGTTCACGTCATTCACGCCCTCCACAATATACGTTCATGTTAGCAGAGCATTCAGCCTCGTACACTTATCACCTTAATCTGACATAACAAATTTCCTTCGCACTTTGAGTTTTACTGGCGCCATTATGAACAAAAATTTAGCGGAGGCAGAGGAATGCCCAGCCGCCGGCGCGCTAAGCTGGGACCGCTTGCAGCGGCGCCATCTATCTGCTTGCAGCAGAGCAACTCGGTGCGCCCGCGCGCGGCCGAACATAATCTGGACGCTCGCTCGCGCGCAGTGTCAACACCTAAATGTTCTTCCACCATGGCTGCAACGTACGCAACGTGGCTCATGATGAAGGATTGGACGAGCGTGATGAGGCTCTCTTCTCACATGCCAGCCTTCGGGGAAGGGAGTCGTTTGTGGAGTCGCATCGCGTTGGCCACTTTTGCCGTGAGACGGGCGATGATCTCGCCGTTTCTGCCGTGCTTTTCGATGACCATGCCTAGGATCCAGATTTTGCCGACCGCGGGGATCAAGTTGCCGGATTTAGTTACGATTCTGATTTTTTCGTATTCGCGCTGTCTGGTCTTGCCTGTGCTGTTGTTGGAAGATGGGAGTATGAGGAGCTCTCATTTGCTCGGCGAACATCTCAGTCCGGTGCCTTCCAGCTGGTCTTCTATCGCGGCGACGGCGGCTAGCAGCGCGCCCTCGATGTGGGCGTCGCTGCCGCCGGTCACCCACAGCGTGATATCGCCCGCGTAGATGGTGTGCCTAGCGTATTCGATAACCGCGAGCTTCTCGGCCACTCCGATCATTACCACGTTAAACAGCATCGGCGAAATGACCGATCCCTGCGGTGTGCCGGTGCTCCCTAGCTACTTCTCTTGCGTCTGTAGGTCACCTGCTCGTTGCTCGGCTGGCCTGTCCGTGAGGAAGTCCTTGATGTAGTTGTAGGATCTGTCGCCCATGTTGAGCTTGGAGACTTGGGACAGATCGCCGAGTGTTTCACCTTATCGAAGGCGCTCTGTAGGTCGAGTGCCAGGATTGCCTTGTTGTAGCGGGCGCTGCAGCCATCGTCGATGATTCGGTATTTCAGCTACAGCATCGCGTCGTGCATGCTTAGGTGCTGTCCGAAGCCGATCACCGTGGCCGGGTATAGCGCTTCTCGTTCCAGGTAGCCTTTCCACCTGTTGAGGAGGACGTGCTCCAGCACTTTGCCTACGCAGGACTTGAGCCAGATGGCGCGGAGGTTGTCCATGTCCAATGGCTTCCCCGGCTTGGAGATCAGGATGCTTTTGGCTGTCTTCCACTGCTTTGGCAGTCCTCCCACTCTCCAGCACTTGTTGAAGTATTTTGCCAGGTTCTCAATCGAGCCGTCGTCGAGGTTCTTGAGCGCCTTGTTCGTGACGAGGTCCGGGCCGGCTGCCGACCGGCTGTTGAGGTCATACTGAACCGCGCGAACCTCCTCGACGTCAATGTCACGACCGAGCTTCGCGTTGGGAAGGCCGCCGTACAGCGCGTGTGGTTCGATGGGTGTCGTTAGTTAAATTGGGTTTATTGGCGCAAAACCGACTTAGGCTTTGCTGCGCCAGTCACAGGGTGTTAAAGTAAATCATAGAAAAGAGTAAAACCTGCGTTATTTAAAGTCTGTTCAAAGAGCCTACTACGTCCAAAAAATTCACTACATCTGTAAAAGGGACAAGGGAATCGCCTCTCAAAATGAGAGTGGGGTGTAGTGGTACATGCAAATCGTATAATCAGGGTGCATGTCGTAGATGCGCCTGGTGATTTCGTCGGCGCCGTGTACCGAGACAGCCCGATGTATGAGCTTGGCGAGTCTGTCCCTTTCGTGCGACTTGGTCTTGGATTCGTCGAGCAGGTACCGCAGCAGGTTGCAGATATCGTTCCACTGTTGCGTGCATAGCGCGCGGCAGTGCTCTTCGATCGCTCGGTTGAGCACCGCCACCTTCTTTCTGAGTCTGCGGTTGAGCCGTTGTTTCTTCCAGCGATTGAGTGTCAACTGTTTGGCTTCGATGAGATGCGCTAGCCGGCTGTCTTCTTTGTTGATCTCCGCATCTGTTTCAATTTCTTTGGTCACGATCTACCACGTTCTACCAAGTTGAAGTGATGATAAATTCACGAGCGATAACATTTGTGTATGCAGAAGCCTCTGAACCAACGCCGCTTACGCCAAGTCATTTTGACAATGCTTCCCTAAGACTTTTCGAGCACAGCATCAAAAGAGACACCGTCGTCACACGAAATACTTCAACGAAGATGAAACCACAGAGGAAAAGTGTTAAACAATCTCTTGAACTGGTGGCGACGAGAGTACCTCCAAGAAACTTGTTCAGCTAACATTAATGAAACTAGACATTCGGAATCAGTAAGGCTTGGAGGCATCCTACCAAAAAAAAAGAAATAAACCCGTAAAGACAATTGCGGAAGGTGGGACAAGCGACAGAATTATTGCCGGGCAGTGACGGCAAAGTTCGCTCATGCAAAGTACGCACTTCTAGTGGCAACACGTTGCGCAGACCAGTACAGATGCTGTACCACCTAGAATCTGCTAGATAAGCTCCGATACTTCATAAGCATTCGTCTTAAAAACAAGCAACCACACGCAAATTGTTCGGCCGGGAGCGGTTAAATATTTCGCTCTGGAAAAGAAGAAGTGACAAGCGAGCGTGACCACGAGCGGGCGCCCGCATTTTTTAGTTGTTTTTGAAAGCATCAAATAAACAGGACGCCCTCTACTTTTTCGGCTCTGTTTCCTGGTTTTTAAAAAAATTAAAAAAAAACCCTCCGGATAGTAGTGTTAAAACCAGTATAATGCGGCGCATTTAAAGGTTGTGATGGGGTTGGCTTCAAGGCGCTGCCTTGGAAACTCTATGGGTTGGGTACTGCTGGACTTTGAACCGCCATTAGTAGGCACCGCGAAAGTCCTCGTATGTAAGCAGATGTTCATTCTGTGATATACTCTGTTGTGAAGTCAAAGGACTGTAAATGTAGTAGAACGAGTAACATAGGCACACGCTCATTATGCACCCTGCTACATACCGGCAAAAAACCAGTAAATGTGTTTGACCTTTAACATCAGTGACCAGATCTGCTCATATCAATAGAAGGACACCACGGAACAGGTGAGCAGCAATGAAGAGCACGCAGCTACAATTGTCTCAAGTGGAAGCAGTACCGCACTATGATCTTTTAAAACTGCGATATTTACTGAACGTTCTAATACTGATTCCTCTCTGTAACGGCCCGTGTGGTATATATGGTATTCAAATAAACATTACCATTAAAGGATGCCTTAATATTGTCGCGATACAACGCGAACAGAAGACAGGGAGACGTTCTTCAGGAACAGCACAGGACGACCTGTTCAAACAAAACAGAACAGACACACGTCTTCTTTCTCTAATAATCCCATTGACCCACTAGACGGAGTCCGCTAATGCCCCCATCGTCGTCGTCGTCTGCCTGTAGAGCACGCGTGTCATTTGTCCCTCCCTAAAAGAGCATCGCCCCGATGCTAGACCGGGAACGTCACTTGGGGAAGTGAGGGTCCCTCGCATAGTCATTCGCTCACATACGGCTTCATGCGCACAACATGCACAAGTTCAGGGGGGTGCGGGCGGCGCCGCGTACATTTGGGACTATCAGGGACGACCTCGTAGGTGACATCACTGAGTCGCCGCAATACTCGATATGGGCCGAAGTATCGCCTTAACAGCTTCTCGGAGAGGCCTCGTTTCCGTATGGGTGTCCAAACCCACACTAGGTCGCCGACTTCATAGGTTATGGTTCTACGGTGAGCATCATAGCGGCCTGCGTCGTAGTCTTGCTGCTGGCAGATCCGCAAGCGCGCGAGCTGCCGAGCCTCTTCGGCGCGTTGGGTAAACACATCGGCGTCCGTGTCAGTGTCGTCAAATTGGTGTGGAAGCATAGCATCCAACATAGTTCGTACATCCCGGCCGTGAACAAGGCTGAACGGAGTCATGCGCGTCGTCTCTTGTTTCGCGGTGTTGTATGCAAACGTGATATAAGGGAGGATGTCATCCCAATTTTTATGTTCGACATCCACGTACATTGAAAGCATGTCTTCAATTGTTTTGTTGAGGCGCTCCGTCAATCCGTTGGTTTGTGGATGGTAGGCAGTTGACTTCCGATGAGCCGTTCCACTTAGCAGCAAGACGTGATCCAAAAGCGCAGCTGTGAAAGCGGTGCCTCGGTCGGTTATTACGACGCGTGGTGCACCGTGTCGCAACACAACATTCTCGATGAAAAATCGCGCCACCTCGGCTGCTGTGCCTCTCTGGATGGCCTTTGTTTCAGCGTAACGTGTCAGGTAGTCGGTTGCGACGAGAACAAAGCGATTTCCCGCGGTAGAAGTAGGAAGTGGACCCAAAATATCCATTCCGATTTGATAAAATGGTGTTCGTGGAACCTGAACAGGTTGTAGGAGGCCGGCTGGTTTCGTCGGGGGCGACTTGCGCCTCTGGCAGTCGAGACAAGTGCGAACGTGATGTTTCACGGCGGTGGTAAGTCTCGGCCAGTAGTAGCTTTGCCGCACTCTGCCCAATGTTCGCGTGTAGCCTAAGTGACCAGAAGTCACCTCGTTGTGACAGGCTTGAAGTACTTCCATACGAAGAGCTGCAGGAATGACGAGCAGATAGGGGGATCCGGTCGAAGAAAAGTTTCTTTTGTAAAGGACGTTGGCCCGTAAACAAAACGATGACAATCCTCTTGCGAAAACTCTAGGTGCTTTCGCAGACCTTCCCTCTAAGTAGTTGATGAGTGCAAGCAACTCAGGGTCGTCCCGTTGTTGTTGAGCGACGGCGGAGGTGTCCAGAACACAAAGAAATGCTGTTTCATCTTCTTCGAGTGAACAAGCCGACTCTATCGGTGATCGAGACAGGCAGTCAGCATCCGTATGTCGCTTCCCCGACTTGTACGTGACTGTCATGTCAAATTCCTGCAGCCTTAGGCTCCAACGCGCCAATCGTCCAGAAGGATCTTTAAGGTTCGTCAACCAACACAGTGAATGGTGGTCGCTGACAACTTTGAATGGGCGGCCATACAAATATGGGCGAAATTTCATAACCGCCCATACCACGGCGAGGCATTCCTTCTCAGTTGTGGAATAATTTGCCTCTGTGCGTGAGAGCGTTCTGCTTGCGTAGGCAATCACTCTTTCCGTGTCCTCCTGCCGTTGCACAAGAACAGCTCCCAAGCCAACATTGCTAGCATCAGTGTGGAGCAATGTAGGAGCGGTCTCATCAAAGTGGGCCAGTACTGGAGGAGTCTGGAGACGTTGCCGCAAGACGTTAAATGCACTTTGCTCTTCGCCGCCCCATACAAAAGCAACGTCGTCTCTCGTGAGGCGAGTTAACGGCGACGCAATGTGAGCAAAATCTGAAATAAAGAGCCGGTAATAGGCGCAGAGACCGAGGAAGCGCCTGACAGCCTTTTTATCGGATGGTACGGGAAACTGGGCGACGGCGGCAAGTTTTTCGGGATCTGGGCGGACACCGGCGTGACTGACGACGTGGCCAAGAAACTGTAGTTCCGCAAAGCCGAAGTGGCACTTCTCCGGCTTCAGGGTGAGGCCGGCGGATCGTATGGACTGCAAAACCGCTTCAAGCCGTGCGAGATGTTCGTCGAACGTTGCGGAGAACACGATGACGTCGTCGAGGTACACTAAGCAGGTTTTCCACTTCAGACCCGAAAGCACAGTATCCATGAGGCGTTGGAACGTAGCAGCGGCAGAGCACAAGCCGAAAGGCAAAACCTTAAATTCGTATAGGCCATCTGGCGTCACAAAAGCAGTTTTTTCACGGTCCCTCGGGTCTACCTCAATTTGCCAATATCCGCTCTTTAAGTCCATGGAAGAGAAGTAACGTGCGTGTCGAAGCCTGTCGAGGGAATCGTCGATACGGGGAAGTGGGTACACGTCTTTCTTCGTCACCTGATTTAGTTTTCGGTAGTCCACACAGAAACGCAAGCTGCCGTCTTTTTTCTTGACTAGAACTACAGGGGATGCCCAGGGACTCGTTGATGGTTGGATCACGTCGTCTTCAAGCATTTTCGTCACCTGTTGTTGTATGGCTTCACGTTCTCTGGGAGCCACACGATAAGGATTTTGGTGAATTGGTCTTGCCGTATCCTCTGTAATTATTCGGTGCTTTGTTAGAGGCGTCCGACCGACTCTTGACGTCGACGCAAAGCAGTCGTTGAACTTGGCTAGTAGCGTACGAAGCCGTTCGCGTTCGTGCTGTGGCAAAACAGTGCTGACGTCAAGTGCAGGAGCTGGGTCTGGTGTAGGCGCTTCTTCGAGTTGTGAACAGCAGCCGCGAACATCCGCAACACCGTCAAAATAAGCCACAACCGTGCCTTTTGGAAGGTGCCGTCGCTCTGTGCTAAAGTTTGTTAGCAATAAATTCGTGCGCCCGTCGGTGACATTTACAATTCCTCGTGCGACAGAGATACCGTGAGTAAACAACAAAATGGTTATTTGGTCGGCAACTCCTTCGCAATGAAACGGTACGTCACATGCCACGGAAACAAGGATACATGATCGAGGTGGGATTACGACGTCGTCTTCTGTTAGACGAAAGGAGTTGTGTTGCGGCGATAAGCAATGAACGAAACCAGGGCTTTTATAAAACGTCACCATGCGGTCTGGGATGTTAATTACGGCGCCATATTCTCTTAGAAAATCCATTCCAATAATCAAATCTTTACAGCACACGGGAAGAACAATGAAAGCGGCCACGAACGACGAATCTCCAATGTTAAGCCTAGCAGTACATCTTCCAGTAGGCATCAGCAATTGTCCACCTGCCGTCCTTATGTGAGGTCCCGCCCATGGCGTCTGTACTTTCTTCAGGCGGAGGGCGAGTTCCCGACTCATTATAGAGAAGTCGGCACCAGTGTCGACTAACGCTGTCACCGGCTGTCCATCCACGAAAATATCAAGGTCGGCGCTCACAATTTCTTCGGGGTCAGTGGTTATCGGTTTCTCGGCGTTCTGCAGCGGGAGAGTTGGGGGCTTTTTATGGTCTTGCGGCGGGCCTGCAACCTTACCCCCAGAGGTCGCCGCCTTTAGTTTCCCCGGCGGGGACTGGGTGACCTTCGTCTTTGAACGTCAGCAAAAGAGCGTCCAGCAGGCAGCTCGCGTGGAGGGGTTGGAGAGCGTGACCGACGGCCGAAATCAGTTCGATCATTGGGCGCAGATGCTTGATTCGGGTGCGCTATGGGAGGAAAAGCAGCGTCGTCGCGCCGTAGCACGGAGTCGTCATTTGTGCGTCGAACATCAGACCACGGACGAAGAGGGCGAAATGACGAGTCGCGATGCCAGCAATGGCGCGAAATATGGCCGGCACCCCCGCAGTTGAAACAGAGAGGACGGTTATCGGCGGTGCGCCACGCGTCGGATCTCCGATATTGTGGCCGTCTCGTAGGGTCATTTTGCGGCGTGGTCCACGGCGCGGCGAATGACGGCTGGCGGTATGACTGCATCGGCATCACGGGTGCGCGCCTTAAAGCCTCCTCTTGTGGCGGTGACCAAGGAGCGGCTGTCGGAGGCTGGTGGTACGGCGGTGTGGCTGTAGCGGGTGGGGGACATCGGACGGCGGCGGCGTAACTCATGGGACGCTGTTGTTCTTGAAGATCGGCAGCCGGGAACGCCTGCCTGATTTCGTCGCGAACCACTTCGGCGATTGACGCGACGGGTCTATCCACTGTCGGTGTCATAATTCTGTGAAGTTCTTCTCTGACGACCTCTCTGATCATTTCCCGCAAGGAGCTCTGATACTGTGGAGTCAATGCGGCGGCATTGATTGCGGTGCTGTTGGACAGTCGATCGTACTGCCTGCACCGTTGATGAAGAGCGCGCTCAATAGCCGCAGCCTCTTTGATAAAATCAGCGACGGTGACTGGAGGATTTCGCACAAGCCCCGCGAACAACTGCTCTTTTACACCTCGCATGAGGTAGCGCAGCTTTCTATCCTCGGTCATGTTCGGGTCGGCTCTACGAAAGAGACGGGCCATGTCTTCGGCAAACATTGTGACCGACTCATTGGGTTGTTGCACCCGTAGCTCCATCAATTGCTGGGCGCGGTCGCGTCGGTCGGCACTTGCAAATGTATCTGTGATTTTCTGCCGAAAGTCATTCCATGTCGTTAGGCCAGCTTCGCGGTTCTCGTACCAAGTACGGCCACTGTCGTCAAGGGCGAAATAGACGTAAGAGAGCTTCTGCTGCTCTGTCCACTGGTTAATCTGTGCGACGCGGTCATACTTGTCAAGCCAGTCTTCAATGTCTTCGAAGGCTGCACCGCGATAGCGATCGGGGACCAGCGGATGAAGAACGGTTACCTGTTGCGGGCTGGGAGACCCGCTGCTTTGGGGTGCTAGCGGTGCGCTGGTTTCGGCCATTGCCCGATGTGTGGATCTCCTGTGAGGTGGTTGAAGAGGGGAGAACTCCGGGGCAAGGCCTAGCAGTCGACGACTGAAGTGATCCACGGGTGTCGTAACTGGTGACAATGCGTCCGGGCTAGATGAACGACTCCCAGAAGGAGTCCGGGGCATCAGGCACTGTCAATACCCAGCACTTCCACCAGTGTCGCGATACAACGCGAACAGAAGACAGGGAGACGTTCTTCAGGAACAGCACAGGACGACCTGTTCAAACAAAACAGAACAGACACACGTCTTCTTTCTCTAATAATCCCATTGACCCACTAGACGGAGTCCGCTAATGCCCCCATCGTCGTCGTCGTCTGCCTGTAGAGCACGCGTGTCAATATTAAGCTTGTTGCCTTAACACGGTTGAAAGTAGTGCTGGATAAATTGACACCATCTACATAGGATACCAAAAAGAAAAGACGCGCGTCTAGAAGAGCTTTCCAAAAAAAAAACTATATAAACTGTCTAATTGCGTTAGGCGCCCAATATTCCAGTGCTTCACTTGGTTTTTACTTGGTGTGGACAACAACTAAGATACAATGGCACAGTTACCTTTCTGAAGTATGCCTGTAGCAGGGCTCGTCAAAGCACTGCAAAAGATACTACTCGAAAGTTTCACTGGCTCTGCATGCAGTTCTAAGTTTATCATGGCAATATGCTAAATTTACAGGGATGAGCTTTATTCCAGTGCTTCGGTACAAAAGTATTCACGGTCACTGAGGTGGTAGCAACGTATTCCTGGGAACTACGACCAATTTCTGTCCACTACTAAAGTGTCATCACCTGCAGGTTTCTGAGTTGAAGGATATTGTTGTGTTGAACTGCTAGGCTATATACTCAGGTTTTCAATAAATGCCTTCGCAAACGAACTGGAAGCGAACTGGTCGAACAGTATTACTCTGCAAGCGTCTACATATATGAACTGAGCAGTGTGGTTAGCTCATTAACGCAAATGAAATGATTTGGAACCACTGTGCGAGATTCTGCTTGGCAATTAGTACAACCCACCATGATTCCCGAGGACATCTACATCCGTTTGCTGTAACCTAAGATGTCCCAGCGAACATTGCCAGAGTGATTGTTGGTCTTAAGCGCATCCCTTTCTTTTTCAAATATTAACTCGTTCGATTCGACACTGCATAATTTAGAGGCGTGGATAGCTAAATCTGAAGTTGACGATGGATCACTGCCCATGAGTGTTAAGGGATTTCCAATAATCTTTATATGAATTACTTTGAGCGCCTGTTTGTTGCCGCCTTAGTGTGGCTCCAAGCGACACAGAAGGAATAGGCCACTGCAATAGTTGAACATACGCCTCCAGAGGGTAGAAAGTCTTATATTTACCTTATACATTCATCATCAGCCTATATTTCTGTCCCCCGCAACACGAAGGCCTCTCCCTGCGATCTCCGCTTACGCCTGTGTTGTGCTTGCACCTGCAACTTTCCTAACTTCATCGCCCCATCTAGTTTCTGCCGTCCTCGAGTGCGCTTCCCTATTATTGGTATCCATTCTGTAAGTCTAATGATCAACCGGTTATCCATCCTACGCATTACATGGCCTGCCCAGCTCCACCTTTTCTCTTATTGTCAATTAGAATATCGGCTATCCCCGTTTGCTCTCTGGTCCGCACCGCTCTCTTCCTGTCTCTTAACGTTAGGCCTAACATATTTCGTTCCATCGCTCTTTGTGTGAGTAACAGGGTTCGTTGATGCACTGCAAAAAATACCAGTCAGAATGTTTGACTAGCGCTATATGCAATGCTAAGTTTATCGTCGTTGAAAAGAAAAAAGTACAATCATTGCATTCTACCGGTGCTAAGATATGGGGCACAAACTTTGAGGTTAACAAAAAAAGCTCGAGAACCTTATATATTATTGGTCTTTAAATATGGCTACATTTGATCAGAACTCAGTGTTCACTGTGTGACTTTCTTGGACAAAGCTTTGTACACAATCTAGGAAGCCAAGCCTCACTTAGGTGTCGCAGTGATAACATTGCTTCGTTATATACTCACTTGCATTTGCCCGAACTCCAAATCAAGAGGATAGCCGCTAGTGTTGCTAATGTTTACTGGGTTAGACGCCACTCCCTGCATGACTAGGTCAAAGAGATGTGGGAACCTGTTTGGGTCTATTCCTTCCCAGGCGCTTTGTCCTTCATATGTCGGAAGCTCAACCAGGATGCATAATATAACCATAAGCAATATTTTGCAAGACATCTGCTCTGAAAAAAATGAAAAAGAGTAAGCACAGGTCACAATACTTCGATAATTTATACCCTCACCGGGGATTAAGCTGTTATTAGTAGGTTCGATTGAGTTTTTCAAATTTAGAATTAAAATAAAATAGTCGTGACTATTTAAATCCTGCTTCATACGATGACGCCAGTGTCTTTGTGTTTTGAGTATTTCTTTAAAATGGCCCTGAATCAGTTTTAATCGAAGTCGAGAGCTACATATATAGTTAAAATAGACTACTTCAGAAATATTTTGCAGCAATACGTGATTCGATGCGTTCAGAGGAAGTGGATTTATTGTCATTCAAAAATTGTCTTTGATTCCCATCGTGGTGCTTCCGGTCCTCTGTCAATGTCTTGCACTGCGAAAGCTGCGACACAACGGGGCGTGCCCACAACATTGTGCCTAATGAAGTAGAGGCCGCTGCTTCTAATTTTGGTGCCTACGACGCGTCAAAATCGGTGGCTATCCTATAACTTACGCCTTAGTTCACGGTGTCCCATCCATTTGTTGGCTGCGTTTTCTTGCACGTCCCAAATTTTCTATGGCACTTAGGTTCAGGGTAATCACACAATTTATGACCCGTAAAAGAGCGAGGATTTCTGGGATGCACCGTCTGCTAATTGTTTCCGGTTAGAGTCAGCGCAGCCGCCGCCACCGTTTCGCAGTTGAAGCCCATTGATGCGCTTGCAGTCCAGCTTTGTCACACACGAAGATTACCCGGTTGCAGTTGCCTAGCAAAACCAATGTGGGCGGTTCAAATTCAAGCGTTAAAGGTAAACGCATGTAACTACTGCCTTGCAGCATCCGCTGCTGAGTCACCTGTGCACAAGCATCAGAGGCATGGCTGCCACTTCCAAACTATAACAAGGCAGATACCATCATTGAACAAAAAGAAAATGTACGTATACAGTGCCACTTATCAGGCGGCGATGAGCCGTGTTAAAGCCGAAAAGGAATTATTCCCCAAGATATTTCTTTCTCTAAACAACCAGAACTAATTCAGCACTGGCATTCACATATAGCGGTATTATGAAACATTTTTGAAGGCGCAAATATAAACGGGACACAGCGAGATCACCCGCCGTGTTGCTTAGGCTAAGGTGTTGGACTCTTAAGCACGAGGTCGCGGGATCGAATCCCGGCCACGACGGCAGCATTTCGGTCGGGGCTAAATGCGAAAACACCCGTGTACTTAGATTTAGGTGCGCATTAAAGAACCCCAGGTGGTCGAAATTATTTCGGAACTGCCCACTACGCGTGCCTCATAATCAAATCGTGGTTTCGGCACGTCAAACCCCATAACTTCATTTAACTTACCCGCGATATACATCACTTCGTATAGTTGGGACCAGCTAGGAACCCATCAGCTCCGCTGTGTCTTTGGCCTTGCGCCACCAGTGGAAGCTACCTGAATTTTTTGAACGCGGCCTCCCCATGAAGACGACAGAAAACAAATGGATTTCTACGCGGGAATGATCGGCGACAACGGAGCCAGTGTGGAAGAAGACGAGGTTGCTCGATTCATTGGTGATATTTCTTGTTGACGGAGACAAAAAATGCACGAACCCTAGCCATAAACATATTCGCTGCAAAACGGCAACCAAGGGCTCTAGATGTAGCGTGGGCCTAGCGGTCAAGAGTTTGGCCAGCAGCAGGGTGAGGCCTGGGCAGAGACTCGAGATGATCGATGTAACGAGTTAAAAAACATTGAATTACATCTCTAGGGAGCGGTCAGCTCTACAAGCCTCGTGACGGAGAGCGACACAGACGCAATAAGGTTGTACTGAAGCTGAATTTTAGCTCGTGGTGCCGTCTTTTATAGATTATTTCAAGGCGATCTTGTGGGCGCCGTCATACTTAACACATGGGGATGCGTACTTTGCTTATCTCTGCTGCCTCTCTTGTGCATGTGTTTACAATTCATGAACATGACGCTGGTGCGGCTCAGCAAAATTTGTTTTGGTGAATATCATAAACGGTGACTGAGCAGACGACACGGAGCTCTGGAAACAGCTCTAGAGGACATGTAAACGTTTTCAAAGCTCATCACGCCTTCTCCAAACGGCGTAATCGGCGTATATGGTGCTTGTAGATTGAAGCTGAGCTAAAATGGTGTTCGAAACTGTCTAAACATATCCCTTCTGGACTAAATCAGGATCAGTGTCTTTTCCTTTTCATTATTTATTTCCCTATCACTCTGAAGCATCGGCTTGTTATGTTTCTCACTCAGTAACCTACTTGCTTCGATGCGGTCCCTATCTGGTTGTTTCTTTTCTGCCTAATTGCTCGCGCATGTGTTTGGTGGAGATGCATTTGTTGGTGCAGATTACAAGGCTTGGAAAGCGGATGTTGCCTACTTCTGCAGCTTTTAGCAAAGACGTATTATCGCTAGTCTCTCGCTTACTCTGTGGACCATCAAGAATCATGGAGCTTCGTAGAATCGTGTGTTATCGCTGTAGTCCATCACCCAAGCTCCGGCTGAATGATTCTAGAGTGGGCCTATTCATTTAATCTTAATAAGTGGCCGATAGACAGGTCGTAAGTTTAAGGCTTCATTCACACAGCCGTGAAGCACTCCGTCGCGTCACCGTCACGTCAAAAAAAAAAAAGTACAGCAGGCGCGACGGAGAAATATATTATTTAAATTGTATTGAATCTGCTAAATAATTTGAGGTTGGTGTAATGTTTTCATAAAGTAAGAATAGATTATTTCATTGTGCATTACCAACACCATATGAATATCATTGTAAACAACTTGACGGATATCCATCGAGGCGACACGTAACTCCTTCCTCGTTACACAACTAACATCGAGCAGTAAGGACTACGGACCAGTCGGACAAGTGATAACTTTTAACAAAGGTTAATACAGATACTGAGCAAACATATACACCCACCTGAATCTATAAAGAGAAAGAAGATCTACAGAGAGAAAACTGCCACGTGCCGTCTATGTCAAGAATGCAAGCTGTTTCTTTGATCAAGCTACTGACTGCCAACTGACGCAATCTTCTGCACGTGCCATTTCGGTAGCTTCAACAATTTCTGTGGTCAATCTGTTGCGATGGCGTTACACGACAACAGTCTGATTGAAAAGAGGACGGCAAGGTGGCTGCGCGTCACATTGTTTTACAATGGGCAGCCAGTTGGCCGTCTGTGGCAATGTTGCCGACTTTTTTGCTGTGCTCTTGCAGACGCACATTTAAGCACCGGCCGGCGTGACCAATGCAGTGTCTTCCACAAGAGAGCGGAATTTTGTAAACAACGCCCCCTTTTGCAGGAGACGTACAGATCTTTCTGCTTGATGGTGTAGTCTGGTTTGCCCGTTTTCTTGGAACAGTTGAGCTTGCACCAACTCAGAAGCTTATTTGGCGCCGTGAACAACACTTTGAGGCCAGAACGTTGCGCTACCTTCTTAAGATTGTGAGAAACTTGATGCAAGTCGGATTCACTGCTAACTTACTTTTTTAAATCAGGCACCCTATAAGCCCAGACGGCATTACATAGGGGCGACTACAATGAATGGGGAACAAAATACACAAAATACATAAATAAACAAGAAAATATGATTTAGAAGAACGGGAATCCTTAAACACAAATAAGCGCAAAAACAATGACTTATTACAGAGTATATAAAGTGAGTGAGAGAAAAAAAAGCAGTTTAGTATTCACAAGGTTCAAGGTTCTTGAAATACTTCAAACACTTACCAAAATGAGCGGCATACATGTATCTGACAAAACAGCCCTAAATAAGAAAAACATTTTTAGTATAAACACTTAACATAAAAGAAATTACAGAATAAATCAGAACATTAGTAAATGTATTTGGAACATAACAGGAAGGAGTACGAGGCTGAAATTATTTTTCATCTTTCAATTTTTCTTTCCATTTTTTTCTTTCCCTCCCCTTTTTTGAGCGATGAGGGGGCAAGGATTACTGATAGCTGTTACTTCAGATTTCTAGAAATAACTTTCAAACTTTCAACCATTTACAAATGAATCATGGTTTACTATGCATGCGATGTCATCAGGAAGCAGATTCCATTTACGGATAGCGAGGAGGAGAGGTGAGTGGAAAAACAGATTAGTGCGGGCGAAGATAGGTTCGATATTAAGTTGGTCATCAAGCCGCGAAGACACATGGTGTGCTGTCCTGATATTTAGAGCAGTGTGGGACGATTTATTGTGCCAACGCTTATGAAAGAAAGACAGTAGTGTCAGTATCCTGAGTTTTTCGAGAGGAGCTAGAACTATTTAAGATTTCATCTCCGTAACGCTTGATGTACGTGAGTAGTTTCTTGTAATGAAGTGAGCAGCCTTATTTCGCAGAGGCTCCAGTTTGTGTTTAAGGTAGGCCTGGTGTGGATTCCAAATTAAGGAGGCGTATTCGATTTCAGAGCGCACTAAGGTGGTTTAAGCATGAAGCTTGGTCTCCACGTTATCTGAGTGCAAATTGCGCCTTATAAAGCCAACTTATCTGGATGCTTGACTAACAATCGCGTCTATATGAGTGTTCCATGACATTTCTGAAGACAACTGAGCACCCGGATATTTAATTGGGGATACAGAGTTTATGGGCGCGTTGTTTATTATGTTCTCGCATAACACAAGTTTAGCAGTAGTCCGGAATTAGATAGCTTTTGTTTTATTAATGTTGATTTCCATTTGCCACTTATTACACCATTTACTGAGATTATCCAAGTCAGACTGAGGGTAACAGGTATCCTTATGGTTAATAATTTGCAGATCAAGCAACCGTCAGCAAATAGTCATACTATGTAACGCATGTCATTACTAATATCATTAATATATACTAAACACAAAATAGGTGCGAGCACGGAATTCTGCGGTACTCCTGATTTGACGTGTATTAACGGAGAAGACTAGCCATTAACGAAACCTGATTGCAACCGTTTAGGAAAAAAGTTGGTAATCCACCTAATTATTATCCCATTTATGTTCAGGTATGTACTTTATGAATAAGCCACAAGTGAGGAACCTTGTCAATAGCCTTCGAGAAGTCCACAAATATCGCATCAATTTGTTGCAAGGAGTGAATGGAGGGATGCAAGTCAATAAATAATTCAAAGAGCTGTGTTTCGGAAGATGAATCATGTAAAAATCTGTGCTGATTGATAAAGAAAAAAATCAGTCAAGTTTTCACTCGGTCGCGCAAAGCTTAGGCACAGCGAAGCTTACTGTCTGCTACTGCTAGGTATGAACTTTGTTGCTGGTAGGTCTTAACTTGGTTTAACATAATTACGCATGTAGGAAGGTATTCTCGAGTGATCATTTTCGGAGGTACCTTCCCTTTCGCGACATTTCGCATGACTAGCGCTGGACGCGTGGGTGCCTAAGAGCGACAGCGCTCCTGGCATGCCACAAACGTAGGCAGGCTAACGAAGTTTGGTACAGTGCCAAGAACGCTGCTGCTTGCCGACGCCGAACGGGTTGGAGGCTAGCCGCTCGATATCAATCGGCCAGCTTCGCTGTGTCTTGAGCTTTGCGCGACCTAGTGCAAGTTTTCGCCTTTTTTCTTTTCTCCTGGCCACCTAGATACCACAAGGCCTGTTCACTCCGATCCATGACGTCATGCTACCTGGCCTCGACTGCCATAGAATCTAATGGGGATGGATGCTCCCGAGCGAGCAGCGGTGATTTAGACGTCACCGCTTTCTTCACACTAGGCTTGGCAATGGGAATTTCGGCAAATGTAGCATGACGTCATGGATAGGAGTGAAAAGGCCTTGTGCTGTCTAGGTGGCGTTGGCTCAGCGCGCCGCGGAGAGAAGAGAGGCAGGGGTAGGGAGGGCAAGAAGCTGGCGAGGAGGAGACAGCGTGCGTATCGTGCTTATGCACGCGGTCTCCTCCTCCTTCTCTTCCTGGTTGCCATGGCTACCACGGCTACGCACCACAAATTACGGCTGGCTTAAAGAGCTTCGCTGTTAAAAGTTATGTTCTGTGAGAAACTTCATTACAGCTGACTTTTCGAAATGATGTGTTCGAGAAGTTTTGCAACATGTACGGGGTAAAGGAATTGGCCTGTAATTTGATGGGTTAGACGATTCGCCATATTTAAATATGGGAAATTACGCGAGCTTCTTTCCAATCGTTTCCAATTTAATACATTTACCGAGACATTATTTCCTTCTATGGTCAGTATGAGGTCTAAAAGTGAATCACCACGAGTGGGAACAGAAACTATTTGATGGAAATCGAACGACGAGAGCACGTCAAGAAAATATTGATATCCATGTTTTCTTGGGCCATCCAGAGGTCTGCATGAATGCCACTCAATATTAGGATAGTTGAAATCACTCGCAAGAAATATTGGTGATGTCGGGTACTTGTTTTGAACAAAACCTAAAGACTCGTATAGATGATCCGGAAATTCGTGAGATGAATCAAGTGGGCGATAGCAGACCCCAACGACGCAGGTAGAACGTGTGGGCAGACAGAAAGCAACCCATGTTACTATCTTTGTATCTTCCTTTATTTTTCTTTCTCTTGGCTTCCGCTCTGTGTTCGTCGCTCATGCACGATTCAGGCTTTCTTCTGCGATACAGGCCTTAAGCAACTGAGACTAAAACGTGCCTTGGATAACCCACCACTTTCAAGCGTGCGACTAGTGTTTGAAGGCTTTTTAACATGGAATGATCGCATGACTTACAGAGAGCGCTCGACGTGCAAGAATGCCCTATATTTCTTTTTGTAAGCTTAGAGTGCGCTGCGCTGTATGGTAAAGGGGGGGGGGGGAGGCGGGGGTGTCGGCTTTTGGCGCATACATACAACATCCGTGATGATCTAAAACAACAACACAACACCCGGAAATCTAAATACCTTATGCTGTCCTGCCTGTGCAATTCTAAGGTGCAAGTGAGTGGCCTAACACGTGAATTAAGTGAGGCTACAATACGCGAAACAACAGCGCCTGTAAAATCTGCAGAACAATCTAAACGAGCATTGACATAACCAACAATAAACAAATGGCCAAACCTATTCCCTTCTGAACTCCTACCTGCAGTCAAAATGGCGAGCCACAACAACCACGGGTACAGTGTACTAGAATATAAGGGTAGTGTGCTCACTGTGCACCAGCGCCAACAGGGCGAGGCGAAGCCGCCAATGTCAACTCGGAAACGGAGCTATACATTGAAATCAACGGTGCTACCCCTGCTGTGCCACAGGTAAAGCGCATGTTGCTACCCGTGCAAACAAGAGATACCACGAGCTTGCAAAGCGAGCACCGCGGCACCGATCGAAACACGAACGGAAAGTGCGCGGCGAGCGAGTAGAAGGAGAAGAGTCTGTTGCTGGGCCTGTTGGTACATACTTGTGGAAACGATTAAACCCAGCCTTCAGGACGCGAACACCAGAAGAGAAGTAGACGGACACACGGTGCGACTAGCAACAAGTTTAATGAAAACATCCACACAGAAGTCCGCAGGGAAGCCAGAATGCGCATGCGTCGTACAAACCACGTGAAAATCAAAGAAAAAACTAAATGACACGTAGTAACCACATTTTTCTAAATAATCTAGAGATAGCTTGGACAGCGATAACGAGGGAACACTAACACACTGATTGTGAAGTTTTCGGATATGGTACGCTTTAATCAGTTCTCGTTCGTAACGAGTGGTTCCCCTGCAGATAATTTGTGTGTCTTCGAAAACAGGCGCGCAGCCGCACAATCGGCAATGAGAAGGCAGGTTTGCTCCTCCTCCTGACGTGACAGACGTTTCGTGTTCTTTTAAGCGGATATTAATGCAACGCCCCGTCTGGCCTATATACACGCGACCACGCGTCAAAGGTATGCAATAAACAACATTTTTTATGCAAGTTGTGAAGCTATAGCTGGTACTGCAGGCACTCTTAGGTTTACGGTTTTCAATCCTAGCACAAAGACGACATCTTGCACGGCGCCGAAAACACAACACGAACGCCTTGCCTTGTGGCAACATTTTTCACATTGTGGGAAACCTTGTGGATATACGGCATGACTTCCATACGTTTACGGTCCTCACAGGCAGTGTTGTGTGCTCTGCCTTCTGTTTGCTTTTTCAACTTTTTCAGTTTTGTCTCGGCTACTGCCTTGAGAACAGTGTCAGAAAAGCCGGCCACCTGTACACGCTTAATCTGCTGATGAAAACTTTGCTCCATTGAATGATTGCAGCTTCTATTCAGGGCATTGTTGATGCAGAGGGTAGCTAAGCCACGCTTCAATAGTTTAGAGTGCGACGACTCGAATGGCAGAAGCTGTTTCTGGCTACGAGGCGCATACATCCAGCAGACGTGACCGGATTTAGATTGTTCATCTGTTTTGTTCACCTACGGCAACTGATTGACCAACGAAATCAGTGACGAATAACGCATAAAAATTCAAAATGTGTCAGCCAGTTCTCATTACGATTGCCTGACAAAGAGGAATAGTCTCTAAATGACATGGAATAGCAATCGCTCCGTGCTGATTTATTCAATTTTTTTACGCAAGTACTCTTTTTCTTGCTTTCATAGACTTGTACTGCAACTTGTGCCCTCCTTCTGAAAGGATTTTTGTGCAATATAAGTGCACATACACAGTACATATTTTCTTTCATCCTTCCATCAAAATAAATGTTGATAGCTTTGGGACATCTGGTCGCCCTTCGGTGCTTTGTTGTCTTGCAATCAAAAGTTAAACATGAACACGCACCAACTTTCTCAGTTACTTGTCAGTCATTAACTAATCTGCTACCATAGTAAATACATATACTCCAGCATGAAACTGAGGTAATGTGATCCACACATTGTTCATATATACATTTTGATGCATGCTAGAATTTTGCAAACACACCAGTAGGCACAATCATGGTCCCAAGAAAAGACGCCACGCCAGGATATAGACAGCGCCAAGTGAGCACGCCAAATACATTTGAACACACCAAGGATACTACGGCAGGTGCAGTAAACACACCTACGGCTGGCACTTAAATGTCTCGGGGTTGCATTGCACTGCCCGTACACGAGCACTCCTATGCTTGTTTCCACGCGAAGTGATCAGATAGAAGATTTTAAAATTGCCGCTAGCAATCCACAGACGCTGCTGCTCTTTGTCGAGTGGAAACCGATACAACCAAAGTAGTTCACAACACGTACACACACCACGTACAGCTGATCCATGTTGCATGTACAGCCAAGAGAAATTTGCGCAAACTGTAGCTACTACTGCACCCAAGGCTACGCAGTGGTTCCTCAACGACTTTGTGTGAACCGACATTGCATAAACTTTTTGCACAACTAGCCAAAATATCTCCAAATAGTTCCGCAGGAAGTGAAACAGTATGTATTCCTGTGGTTCGTTGCTTATTTTGTGAATTTTCTGTCCTTTCGCCACGCAGAGTACAAGTGCAATCTCTTCAAGACGACGACCCTCCACCCCAAAAACAGCCTCTCCTCAATGAAAAGCAGGAGATTGAATGAAAGGAAAATGCCTGATCCGTAACCAGACAGATACTATGTAATCCTTTCATTTAACCTCCTTCTTTGTTTAAGGATGCGTGGTATATGTTCAATAAATGTTTTTGCCAACTCATTTGTTGAGAGATGTCTAATGGTGCAGCATATGTACTGGCCCTCGTACATGTTAGGAAAAGTGCTGCACCTTCGCTTGATATACTATACCAAGCACCAAAGACGGGCAGGCACAGTACCTCTTAATAAGGTCTGACTACCTCAGACAGATCAAAAAACGTGGCCACACAGGGTGGCTAGATTTGTTTATAGGAACGCTATGATGCCACCAATCTAATGCATAACTCAGTAGAGGTTCATTACGAAGGCATGACAACAGTCACCAAAAACTGCTTTGGAGCGCGCATTAGGAAAGCATTTCATGCTCGCAAGAAAATACGCAAGTATGCACAGAACGATGGTGGGCCAATAAGCTTTAGAATGACATTACGAAAACATTAGAATATTTCCGAAGAAACACATCAGAGACTGATTTGACTGTAATGTCAAAAGTCATGAGAGCTTCATGTGAAACCATCTCAGCATTTCTTAAGG